>NW_006159746.1:713538-723009 GCF_000334495.1 Tupaia belangeri chinensis
CAGAGGAGTGAGGAGGACCAGAAATGGGGGAGGGAAGCGACTGATGTGAGTAAACATGCATTTGAAAGATTTCCATTTAATTCTTCTGAATGAGCTTCTGGCTCATGTTAGCAAGCATCTCTCGGGAAATTAGGTGTACTGCATTTGTTCCATGGTTCCTACCTGTATGTCGAATGAAAGAGGGTAAAGAGTGTACACTCAGTGCAAATGTATTCTCTGCTGCTACCACCCCAAGGGGGTACAACCAAACTCTGAAGCATTGATCTGCTTGTGCCTACTGTGCGGGGAAAGACCTCACTATGGTCTCTTCTTAAGTCAACTATAGACATATTCAGAAGCTTCGAGGCTGTGAGCATTTGCTTATAATCTTTTTAGCAATAAGGTGACCACATTTATGCAGTCAGTAGGTCTATTTATAAATGGAAATAATAACATAAATGAAAGCACAGCAAGATCACAGAGCCACAAACCACCATATGACCTTGAGTTACTGTCTCTACTTCTCTGTATCTTATCTTTATAGGCTAGGTATCTTTCATGAGAGTAATTTTATCTAATCTTAGACACAGAAAGGTATATACCTTGACACTCTAAAGGAAGGAGAGAAATTGAGAATGGAAGTTTTTTTTCTTTTTGGAGAGGTTTTCGCTATAGGGTGCGTGTGCTCGCCAGACAGACAGAGAGAGACATAGAGACAGAAAGCGAGAAATCACCCCCCAGGGGGGATGGCCACGCCGCAATCCCTTCTCCTCCATTCTCCTCTCGGGATCTTGGGCACGCACGCACACGCGCCCAGCGTGCGTTTTACGCCACCCGGTCCAGGACGCAAACCGCAGTTGACTACGTGGGAGTCCAGCGACATAGCCATTATGCTAACTGCTGGTCCCGAGAATGGAAGATTTTGAAGTGTGTAGGCAGGGCCAATAAGCCTTTCCATCCAACTCCTCTTCTACCTGTCTGTGGATGAAATCTCAGAAATACATGGATGGATAAAAACAGTGACCATCCCTCTGTGAAATCTCTATTGCCTTTTATATTATATAAAATCCTTATTTCCAGGTTGAATAATAGTCATTTGTCTATTGGCCTTTTTCCCTTTTCTCAGTGAAAAGCACTTCAGGAAAGCCCTTATGTCTTCCATCTTGGAATATCTGTGCCACATCCCACTAGCAATTTTCTTCCCAAATAAATATTTACGGAACTGAATGGAAGCACACAGCCTTTCTTCCACACACTTGACATAAACAGTGGTCGTGTTTCTTTTTTTTTTTTTTTTAAAGAATTACTTATTTCATTTTACTTATCATCATTATTATTATTAAATTTTGCTACAGAGCACACATGCTCATGAGAGGAGAGAAAAGTGAGAAAGCAAACTGCCAGGTCCATGACTCGAACCGTAGTCAGCCATGTGGGAGCCCAGTGCCTCAAACAGCATGCCACCAGTGGTCATGTTTCTAAAGGTCAAATTGTTCTTACAGCATTTACTGGGTGCCTAGATTTCATTCGTGAGAGAATTCTCTTTAAAGCTTTTTCTCCATGCTGTTGCCAGAAAAAAATATTAGTTTGCTTCATGCATTCTAATCTCCTGATTCTAGGAAAGCAAAAAGAGTGAGGGAGAAGAGGGGATGTTAAAAAGAAAAGTGACCACTATTCTTGAGTGAGAGCTGAGAGCTTTTAAGAAGGATCTGAAATAAAAGTGAGAAATATATGGTACTTGCTTTTTTGCTTTTTTTTTTTTTTAAAGTTTGTTAGAGGCTGCATGCGCTCTCCAGAGACAGAGAGGAAAAGTGGGAAATCACCTCCTAGCAGGGACGGAGCACACCCTGTGTGCTCCATTCTCGGGATTTTGGGGCACGCACAGACATACATGCACACTGCATGATTTTCAAGCTGCCAGGTCCACACTTGAACTGAGAAGTTGGCCATGTGAGATCCAGTGCCTTAACTTCCACACCACCTGCTAGTCCCAGATGGTACTCCTGTTGGTCTCTACTTTCAGACTTCTTTCCTCCTCTTTGTTGCCCTCTCCAGGCTCACCAAGGACTCTAAATCCTTCCCTATTACCCATTCCCACCACACACACCCTTCCAAAGTCCCATAAGCCTCCTTCAACTTCCTGTATGTCTTGTTGCAGAATTACCCTTCCCCTAAATCAAAGCTCCCATTTTCTTAAGGTTTATCAGTCAGGTTAGAATGAAAGCTAATTAAGCTCACACTGAGTTTTTGACTACTTATCCCTCTACATACTCCTTAACCTACTCAGGGATGTTTTCTTATTAATTCTGGTAAAATTTTAGTCCATGTGGAAGAGATATTTTGGGCTAGGAAGGCATACTCTCTTATCTAGGAAGGAGAAAACCGAAAAATACAGGTTTTCTTTTAAGCTAGCCCCACTATAGTTCCCTAGGCCTACACTTGATAGCAATGAATGAGTCTTTTCTTCCTCTCACCAACTTCTTTAATCAAAACCAGTGAGTTAGAAGCTGGACAGAGGTGCAGCAGTACCACATGCAGAGCAAGGGTCACCCACATGGGAAGGTTCCAGGTTCTCCTCTGGAGATGGCTGTAAGTACTCGGGGCACACATATGCCATGATCCAGGACTAGCTGAAGCTGAGGGAGGTTTGTGGTGTCAAGACCTGCTAAGGGTGTGGTCTCTCGATCTCTCTCTTCCTCTGTTTCTCTTGCTTATGCAAGAAATACATAAGTAAACTTTTAAAAAAATTGACAAGCCTTCCTAATTACAATTTGTCTCTCAGGGAAAGGGAAATAACAGAGATGTCTAACCTTATATTAAGCTGCTGCTGGGCCCCTTTGTCTCAGTTTTCAGTATTTGCAGCTGCCAATCATACAAACAGTTCTCAAAATTTATGGTGGGTGGATCAGAATTACCTGAAGGGCCCATTAAGTCAGACTGCGGGCTCCACTCCTAGAATTTGTAATTAAGTAAGTTTAGGTGGAGTCAAAGTTTTTCATGACTAATGAGCCCCCTGGTGATGCTGTTATACCACTGCATTATACTAAACTTCCCTTTTACACACACAGAGAGAAAGTGTACTCAATGACATAGAGGTGTGCAAAAGCATGGCATGACCATTTTGCTCCCCCGGGGCACTGACCTTTGTGAAAAGTAAAGAGAAGGAAAAAAAAATGGACTTGAAGGGATTCAGTGCTATGAGCAGACAATGATGCCAGTGTAGAGTGTGGTAGTGGGACCACCCTCCGTAGGAAACTGTGACCTCTAAGGTATTAGGAGTATAACATAAAGAATGAGGGCTTTTAAAAAATATAGGAAGTCATCTTGAGTCACTTTCCATCTTGGCATTAACTAGGTTCCTATTACATGATATGGGTTGCCTAAATTCTGAGATATGTTTCTCAAATTTATGAACGTCTATGATCCTGATGTAACTGACACGTCTATGGTAAAAGGAAAAAGGTGAGGAAGCTCCTGCCCATTCACTTCCCACTCTCTTCTTCCTCTTGATTCTTCCTGCTTTGAGACATTCTAGAGCCTTCATCAGGTTGTGTTCAGGAGCAAGCTTACTATGCATGAAAAGGTTTTGCAGAATGAAATTCCTCTCTTCTGCAATGTCTTGTCCCCATGTTAAGGCATTCATACCTTCTTTACTCCCCTCCTGATTTTGCCTTCTTCCTTTTAAGCATGCCTAAAGTAGCTTGCTGTACTATTTTGCTAGCAAAGGCATGATTCCCAGAGCTGGGCTTAGGCTATATACTTTCTCAAGTCTTTTAATGTGATCTTTGTGCTCCAGCCAGGCTTTGTCAAAGAAACATCTGGTATTAAGGGACATTTGGCGGTGATCTAATTATTGAGGGGGCCAGAGGGAGGATCTCTGGTTCAGGGCAAAAGGCAGGAAAGTTTTCAAAAGTGAAGAAATAGTGCCACCTGCCTGGTCCATGACTGCTTCCACAAAACCTTAATACTTAGACCCAGGCATGGTGGCATAGGCAGTAGAGCAACACTGTGGAATACTGGAACCACATGGAAGACCCACGTTTGGATCCTGGGTTAACTTGAACATACAAGGCATGCCTGTGCAAGCCAGTGATCCTGGCTAGCTGGGGACAGGGAGAAGAATTCCAGAGTGGAACACTCCGTTTAAGGAACCTGTCTCTCTTTCTTTCTAAGTCTCTTGAATGAAAGAAGAAAGGAGGGGATGAAGGAAGGAAAGAGAGAAGAAAGGAAGGAAGGAAGAGGAATGATTAAAAAAAAATCCACCTTGGGAACCAGCAGTTAGCGTAATGGCTATGTCACTGGACTCCCACGTAATCGACCGTGGTTCGCGTCCCAGACCTGGTGGCTTAAAACACGCTGGGCGCATGTGCGTGCGTGCCCAAGATCCCGAGAAGAGAATGGAGGAGAAGGGATTGTGGCATGGCCATCCCCCTGGGGGGGTGATTTCTCGCTTTCTATCTCTCTGCCTCTCTGTCTATCTGGTGAGCTCACACGCCCTATAGCAAAAATCAAAAAAAAAAAAAAAATTCACCTTGATAATTAGCTCTATTGGGTAATCAGAAAAATCATGATATATTTTTCTATATTTTCTTATGCAAAACTGCATCATGACTTTTCTGATGATCCAATATAAAAACAATTAATTTTAAAAAGTATGCTCAACACTGCCCAACTGCATATTGACAGTAAGAAAAAAATATATCAAATAGTCACCTTTGCATTTTGTCTAGATATGAGTACAGATGAAAATCCCTCAGTTGATCAGTTTAAAGTACCAAATAAATCTCTTTCATCAGTATAGCAATAGCACTTGTTTGTTTTGTAGTAGCATATATCTGAAGAACATCAAATTACAAAATCGAATCTCAAGAAATGTTTTCCTAAGGTAGAATGAATCTTACAAAGTATAATTAAGTGGTTACTTTGATAAAACTTGACTATAGAAATGATAGAAAAGAAGACATGACAAATAAGATAATAAAATTGGCAAGGACTCAATTCCTAAGTAGTTAATTTAGTGTTCAAGGGGAAACTCAGAAAGGCAGAAGCATGATTTTCTATTTGTCGTAGGTCCACATATTACAAATGAATTATTTTAACCAATTTAGAAGTGAAACATGAGTATTTTATTATAATAAATCAATTATATGATATTGCACCTTCATGAATGCAATCAAATCAATTTGCCTTTGTAGACACACAGTGACTCTTAAAATTTAACAAGGAGCATAACCGGCTTCAATCCCTAACGTAATACCTGCTGATCTGTAGACTCTAATTGTAATAAATAAATAAATAAAGCCATCTAGCAATCTTGACCAGATGATGCGGGCCACAATTAATTCATATGGTAGAACAGTCGATCCAACTTATTGGGCAGCAGATGTTAAAAGCATTATAGAAAATGAAACCTCAACCATGTAAAAGTCAATTCAGTTTTTTCCTAACCTTTATCAAAAACCAACAAGAGAAAATAAAATACAAAAAAATAAATTTTTAGTTAGTATCTGCTTTGGGCTCTCGTCTACATGGCAGGGCATAGAAGGAAAATACCGGGTTATCAGGGAAGTCATGATGCATTTTTGCATGCAAAAATATGCCATGACTTTCCCAATGACCTAATACATGTTTGATGTAAATACTTCATAATGTAGTATGTCTTTATGGTTAAAAATAGTTGACTTGGTATAATATATTATAGAGCTGGTAGAGAAGATGAAAAGTTATTAAGGAGAGAAGAAAGCCTGTAAAATTTGGATCATATTCCCGGATATAAATTATAAAGAGTGAGGGAACCAGCAGTTAGCGTAATGGCTATGTCGCTGGACTGCCACGTAGTCGACCGCGGTTCATGTCCCGGACCCGGTGGCTTAAAACTCACGCCGGGCGCGTGTGCGTGCGTGCCCAAGATCCCGAGAGGAGAATGGAGGAGAAGGGATTGCGGTGTGACCATCCCCCCTGGGGGGTGATTTCTCGCTTTCTGTCTCTATGTCTCTCTCTGTCTGTCTGGCGAGCGCATGCGCCCTACAGTGAAAATCTCTCAAAAAAAAAAAAAAAAGAGTGAGGGAATGCTGGACATTTAGTTAAATGATCCTACTCTCTTTATTCTGAAAAAGGATTAGAACTTGTAGGTACAAAGTTCTATTTAGATTCACAATATTTATGATTAAATAGGCTCTAGCTTTAACACAGACATTGTAATAGGTGGGTGAAAAGACAAATCCTAGCTTATGCCTTCAAGGAGCTATGGTCTAAGAGGCAGAGATTAGCAAGGTTAAGAGAGTAGTGTGGATATTCCGATAGGAGCATTTAGAGATAGGTGGAGGCCCAAAAAAGGGAACAGTCCAATCATAGAAGGGAAAATAAACATATTTCACAGAAAGGCTTTATGCAAATGTAACACTCAACCTAACTGTTAACTGTGGAATTTTCATTTGCATTTTTGTACCAATCAATCTGAAAGTCCTAGAACAGTTTAGGTTAAAGAAGAGAGAATTTAAGAGTTCACTGACTGTCTAAATTTCTTTTCTATATCCTTCTATCTGGATAGTAACTATTTCACTGGGTATCCTACTTTTATCACTGGATACTTACAGAATCAATTAAACTCCTATATTGAAGACATTGTCTTGGGTGGAAAGTGAAAAGAAGCCAAAAGATGGAAAAAGGTAAAGAAGTATATAGGAAAGGAAACATCCCATAAAATGAATGTTAGCATGTAATGTGCAAAAACACTAAAAATTTAAGCTAGAGATTAACAAACGGAAAGTCTTTCTCTTCAACAGTACACCTCAACAGCATAGTGTGTCAGTCATCATCTAATTTATTTATCTGCTATTGAAATCACCATAAAAATAGGAACAAAATGTTTTTAGGTCAGAAAGCTATTACAGATTTAAAGTTCCTATGAAAAAAAAGAATCCATTCAGAAATAGGATGAAAAGTCAGAAAAAAGAAAAACCACAGGTCTACACCTGTCAGCAGCTAGCTTTTGCAGATACTCAAAACCTCTGTATTTGAAGGACTGTGGTACAACACATGGATAGAGAGACTAAAGGGAAAAAATAGAAAGTCAATTAAAACAACTTAAGTGTATAAAGGTGCCAATTCTATCCACTGGGTTAAAAAAATATACTTTTGGGGTCAACTGTAGGAGGTTACAGGTTGTATCTTCCATTTACATGAAATGTCCAGGATAGGCTACTTCATAGAGACAGAAAGTAGATTAGTAGATTTTAGAGGCCATGGTGAGGGGAAAATGAGATGTAACTTTAAAAAATATGGGGTTTAATTTGGGAATGATGAAATGTCCTAAAATTATACTATAGTGATAGTTGCACAATTCTAAATATACTGAAAACTACTGAATTATATACTTTCAAAGGTATGTGAATTTTATGGTATGTATGAGAATATTTCAATGATGCTGTAACAAAGAAGAATTCTGAACGTGAATGTGAAGCCTACGGTGTAGGTGATATTATTAAAGCCAAAGGAACATGGTCTCTGACATGCCATCTGTCAACAGAACTGTTGATCAAACCAGGGAGCCAAATGTGTACAGATGGAGTTGTGTAATCCTCTAAGATAAACGGAAAGAATATGACCCCCAGCTGAAACAGAGAAACTCCAGTGACAACAGTTATCCTCGCTTCTGGAAGTTCATACATCAAAACAACCCAGGGCTATGCAGATCTTATAGCCTCAGCAGGGACCTCTTCCCCTTGACAAGAACCAAGTAAGCTACCCCAAATGCCCAGTTGTTCATAGACTTCTCTCCTATGTTTCTTTACTATTACCTAAGAGGAAAACCAGAGGAGAAAAAGCCCATATAGAGAGGACCAGATAGTGTCACAGCAGTAAATTGCAATGCTCTGCAAGGCTGACTCAACTTGCATGGGAAAAGTCCGGGTTCATGCCTGGAACCTCCCTGACTTACAGGGCATGTGTATACCATGATCTGGTGCTGGCTGAAGCTGGGGTGGATTGTGATGCCAAGACTCTGTTAGGGGGTACTGTGCATCTGTCTCTTGCTCATGAAATAAATGAATAAATATGTAAACAAACTTTAAAAAAATAAAGGAAGTGATAAAGTAGAATAAGTTCACTAAAAATTTACTCTCATGGAATTCTGGAATAAAGATATTACTGTTCAGTAGCAAGCACATAATGTAAGCCTTTCCCTTACAGAGAAGAACAGTCTAGTTTCTAGGTCGAACAGGGAGCATCCAGTGGGCTCTTTGAGGAAAAGAATCACTGTGTAATCTAGATGTCTTGGATCAGTAGATGCTCAGTAAATAGTTTATAAGCCAATAAATTGAACAAACAATGAATCATTGGGTGGTATGTGTTTACTGTTTACTTTTTGATTTGCACTGAGATATAAACTCTCCTCCTCTACTCATTTTATATTGTATTATTATTATTTTTTTACAGACATAAACTCTGTTCCCAGCAATAACAATATATTCAACATTTGTCCAAACTTGCAGGTATTCTGGGATTTAAGAAAATAACCATTGCAGTTACATCGGCATTTTCAATTTCTTTAGTAAATGAGAAACAATTTCTGCCAGATTTTTGGATCTAAAGTTCCAAGACCTGACTGCAGGAGTGTGATCTCTTACAATGCCAACCCCAGATATCATGCCAGCAGGTACCAGAACAGGTCATGAAGCATAAAAACCTCTGTAAATCTTAGCATCTAATCCTCTACACCACTGACAGCACTTTACCCTCAGGACAGACAAGTTTCAGCAGGGATGAATGCTAGAAACTTCCCATTACCCAGGATTATGTCACTGACAGCCTTCTTCAACAGAAAATGCCCAATTACTCATATCAAGCCAGATGTTTCGTGTGGATTTCAGAACACTTATTCCATAGTCTCTCTCGGAACCTGCTCTCAAGTTAATACTATTTGGGCACCACCACCCCAGCCATCAGTGAGTAAAAGCAATCCTCCTGCCAATCAGAAATGTCATAGGAGATTTTACACTGCAGCTCTGAGGAGCACCGTGAGGCTCTTATAAAATTTTGAAAAAGACTCTCCTATACCAGCTTAGATCACACCAGTTCCTGGTGCTTGCATTAGAGAACTGGTCCAATTTATTCTCTGTTCTTAATCAAATTTTCCCCCAAAACTTGATTTTTATTTCCAAATAAGTGACTAGTTCCTTCTTTCTTTCTCTCTTTCTCTCTCTCTCTCTCCTTCCTTCCTTCCTTCCTTCTTTTTTTTTTTTTTTGTTGGAGAGGTTTTTACTATAGGGTGTGCGCTCACCAGACAGACAGAGAGAGACAGAGAGATAGAAAGAGAGAAATCACCCCCCGGGGGAATGGCCACGCTGCAATCCCTTCCTCTCCGTTCTCCTCTCAGGATCTTGGGCATGCACACAGATGTGCCCAGCGTGAGTTTTAAGCCACCAGGTCTGGGACTCGAACTGCGGTCGACTACATGGGAGTCCAGCGACCTAGCCATTATGCTAACTGCTG
>NW_006159746.1:723052-753794 GCF_000334495.1 Tupaia belangeri chinensis
TTTTTTGGAGAGGTTTTTACTATAGGGCATGTGCACTCGCCAAAAAGACAGAGAGAGGCAGAAAGCAAGAAATCACCCCCAGAGGGGATGGCCATGCCATCCTCCTCCTTCATTCTCTTGGGATCTTGGGCATGCACGCACATGCGCCTGGCATGAGTTTAAGCCACTGGGTACGGGACTCGAACTGTGGTCAACTACATGGGAGTACAATGACATATCTATTATGCCAATTGCTGGTCCCAAGTACCTAATTTCTAATATAGACTTAAAAACACTTAAGGGACATTAAAAAAAAAGCAAACCAAAATAACAAAATTAAAATCTAAAATTTAAGAAAAAGAAGTGGGGTCATCATTGGTGTTATGGTTATGTTGCTGGACTACCACGTGTCTGACCACAGTTCAAGTCCAAGACTCAGTGACTTGAAACATGCTGACTTTGTGTGCTTATATGCCCAATATCACAAAAGAATGGGGAAGAAGAGAATGCGGTGTGGCCATCTCCCTTAGGAGGGTAATTTCTTGCTTTTCTTCTCTCTTTGTCTGTTTCTGTACATGCATATGTCCCTATAGCAAAGTATATTTATCTATAATATATATATATATATATATCCTGGAGAGATAAAGAGAGCTAGAAGGCGAGAAATCACTCCAGGGGGTGAGGGGGGGGGGTTGGCCACACCACAATCCCTTCTCCTCCATTCTCCTCTCAGGATTGTGGGCATGCACGTACACACAGGACTCAAACCACAGTTGACTACGTGGGAGTCCAGCAACATAACCGTTACACCATCTACTTTCCCTATATTTTGACTTCTGAAAGTCTATTCTAAAGAAGTAATATTTAAATGAAACAGAATTGTAAGATCATGGCTTTACTTACAATATAATCACAAAGAAGATAGGAAGCAATCCATGTGCCAAATATTATGAGACTATTTAATTATAATTTATAGAGACAATAGAATATTTGACAGCTAGTTTAAAAAAAAATACATTTAAGAGTTTTCATGGCCCTGAGTTCCAACAACTAGAGCAGGACCTAGCAGGATTGGGGAGGCAGGGAGAATAAGCTGCTCTAGAGAGGCTGGGATGGGGCTCTGGCTCTGACTCCTGCCACACTAGTCCTGACCTCTCATGTGTGTGTGCTTTATGACTCCTGCCCTGTACCCTGGCCCTTGTCTCCCTGAGTTCTACCAACTAGAGCAGGAACCAGCATGTTCAGGGACGTGGGAAGAATGAGCTATTCCAGAAGGGTTGGAGTAGGGCTCAGGAATCCACAGCATCCTGATCTTCCAGGTGTACTTTTAAATTCCACTGTTCTCAGTCTATTATGTTTCATTTATGCTCCTTTCTGCAGTTAAGTCTCTACAGTCCAGCCCTGGGTACATCTAGTCCTAAGAGGTTGGAAAAGGAATCAAACACCTGAAGCTAGTTACATACACTCTCCTCTGATTAGAAGACACAGCGTTTTTATAAAGAACACACCTGAGAACTAGAGTTATCCTCTCCCTCTCGATACCACAGAATTTACTAAGAAAAAAAAAACAAAGATGACTAGAAACCAACACACAGGCACAAGAAATATGAGAAGATAAGGAAATATCTTTCCCCCAAGGGAATGTGACTACTCATTAACTGCAGAAAACACAAACAAATTTATAGAAATGTCAGAAGAAGAATTCAGTATATTCATAGTGACAAAACAAAATGAGATGGAAGAAAAAACAAACAACAAACTCTGGGACATGAAGAAATTATTCCATGATTTGAAGGAGGAAGTTCATGAAGAGAGAGAAACTCTAAAAAGAATCAACCAGAACTTCTGGAGAGGAAGACTATAATACAGAATATCAAAACCTCCCTGGAAAGCAGTAATAGCAGATTAGATCATGCAGAAGATTGAATCTCTGATCTGGAAGACAAAGCCACCAAAAAGAATAAAAAAATAACAAAACAAAACAAAAAATGAGGACAACATAAAGGAAATACTAGATACCATTAAACACCCAAATATCCAAATAATAGATATTCCATGAGGAGAAGAATCTTATAAGGGCATAGAAAATCTATCCCATGAAATGCTTGCAGAAAACTTTCCAAACTTAGAAAAACATTCAGACATCTGGGCCAAAGAAATACAAGGAACCATGGATCAGCAGATGGCATAGCAGTTTATGTCATTGGACTCCCACATGACCGACTGTGGTTCTAGTCCCAGACTTGGATGCTTGAAACTTAGGCACATGTGAGTATAAGCCCAAATTCCTGAGAGAAGAATGGAGGAGAAGGGATTATAGTATGGCCATCCCCACTAAGGGATAATTTTTTGCTTTCTGCCTGTTTCTGATCATCTCTCCAGTGAGTACATGTGCTCTATATTTAAAAAAAATCTCTCTATTAAAAAAAGAAAGAAAGAAAAGAAATACAAAGGATCCTAAATAGAATAAACCTAAGAAGATCTTCTCCATGCCACATCATGGTTAGATTGGCCAAAATCAAAAACAAACTTCTAAAATAGCAAGAGAGAAAAGTTAAATCACTTACAAAGGTTATCTGATTAGGTTAACATCAGACCTCTCAACTGAAACAATGGAAGTAAAGAAAGACTGGAAGACAAATTAAAAACAGTAAAACAAAAAATTTTCAACCAAAATACTATAGCTGGCAAGTTTATCCTTCAAATGGGAAGAATAAATAAATCATTCTCAGATAAAACAAAGATGAAAGAATTCACTAATAATAGACCAGAAGTACTGGAAGGAGTACTACATCAGAGAAAACTAAAGGAGAAAAATAGAATAAGAGAACAAAAACAAGAAAATAGCTAACAAAATGGGAGGGAAAGATGCACAAACATCAATGACAACGTGGAATGTTAATGGTTTAAATACCCTAATAAAAAAAACATAGACTGGAATCAGTAGGTGGTGTGGTAGATAAAGCACTGGACTCCCACATGGTTGACATGTTCAAGTCTCAGACCTAGTGGTTTGCCTTCTCACCCCTGCCCCCTATCTCTCTCTGGTGACCAAATAGGCCTTATGGAAAATTTTAAAAAATAAAATACTAAAATAAATAAAAAACATAAATCAATAATTTAAAAGACACAGACTGGCCGAATGGATTAAAACCAACCAAGCAACAAACAGAAAATCAGGAGCCCTCTATATGCTACCTACAAGAAATGTACTTCATGGATAAAGAAATACATAAACTGAAAGTGAAGGTCTGGAAAAAGATATTCCATGCAAACGGAAACAAAAAAAAAAGGTTGGTATTGCAATACTGATATCAGACAAAATAGATTTTAAGACAAAAACTGTAAGAAAAAAACAAGGAATGACATTATCCAGTACTAAAAGGGCTAATTCACAAAGAAGATATAACACTTATAAATATCTATGCACCCAACATGGGGGCACCCAAATACATGAAAGTAAGTCTGTTATATCTGAAAGGAGAGAGAGACTGCAAGACACCTGCAAGATAGATCTCAACACTCCACTGTCTCCTTTGGTTAGGTCATCTAGACAAAAAATAAGCAAAGAGATACAGATGCAAATGGTACCATAAATCAAATGGACTTGATAGACATCTTTACAACTTTCCACCCAACAACTACAAAACATGCATTTTTCTTGCCACTGCATGGAATATTTTTGAAGGCTGACCACATTATAGAGCACAAAACAAGCCTTTACAAATTCAAAGGTATAGAAACTGTATCCAGCATCTACTCTGACCGCAGTGGAATTAAACTTGGAATTAACTACAGGAAAAACAAAACTGATAATACACAAACACTTGGAAACTAGACAACGTACTCCTGAATGACTTCACAACCACTGGAGAAACTGAGACTGAAATTGAAAGATTCATTGAAACCAATGATAATGAGCACATGAGTTTTCATAACCTATGAGACACAGTGAAAGCACCCATAGAGGGAAGTTCATAGCAATTAGAGCTCACAAGAAAAATAACGAAAGGTGGCAAATAGACACCCAAACACAACTCAGGGAACTGGAAAAACAGCAACAACAAAAGTAAAAAAATTATGAGGAGAGAAGAAATAATAAAGATCAAAATAGAAATAAATGAAAGAGTATAAGTGAACTACAAAGAAAATAAATAAAATCAAAGCTGATTCTTTCAGAAGCAAAACAAAATTGACCAGTTAGCTGAGCTAAGTAAGACAAACAGAGAAAGGAACCAGATAAAGCAAATCAGCAATGTAACAGGGAGTTTTACAACAGACATAACAGCAATAGAAAAGATCAAGAGAAAATACTATGAGAAACTATATGCCAACAAACAGAAAACCTGTACGAGATGGAAAAATTTCTAGACACATATAATCTACCAAGATTGATTCAGGAAGACATAGAGAGCCTGAATACACCAAGCTCATACATACCAATGAGATTGAATCAGGAATAAATAACTTCCCAACAAAGAAAAGCCCAGGTACCAATGGCTTCAGTTCTGAATTCTACAAAAATTTTAAAGAGCTAATGGCCATTCTACTATTTCTGAAGATCCTAAAGGAAGTAACTCTCCAAAATTCATTCTATGAAGCCTTTCACCCTCATCATCAAAACAAAACAGAATTTAATTAAAAAAAAAAACTATAACCCAATATCCCTGATGAATACAGATGCAAAAATTCTCAACAAGATACTAGCAAGTAAAATTGTATCCAAAGACACATTCATTCCAGGGATTTAGTCCAGGGAGTCTAGGGGTGGTTGAACATATACAAAACAATAAATATAATACATATTAACAGAAGAAAACAAAAACCATATGATCATATCAATTGATGCACAAAAGGCATTTGATAAAATATAACATTCCTTCATGATCAAGCCTCTAAGTAAAATTGAAATAGAAAGGATTTCTCAACATAAAAATAGCAATATATAAAAATTGTGGCTATCAAATTGAATGAAAGGTTTTCAGCTTTTCCCCTAAAAACTGGAAAAGACAACACTGCTCACTCCTTTTCAAGACAATATTGGAAGTACTAGTCAGAGCAATTGGACATGAGAATAAAAACATTTAAGAAAGGGAAAGAAAAAGTGAAATTATTTCTCTTTGCAATTGGCATAATTTTATGCATGGAAAACGCAAAGAATCCCTGAAAACCTCTTGGAAGTAATAAATGAATATAGCAAAGTGGCAGGATACAAAATCAACATACAAAAATCTAAAACATCTCTATAAACCAACAGTGAACAGACTGAGGTAGAATTGAAGAAATAAATCCTCCTTTATATATATATATATATATAAATACCTAGAAATAATATAATATATATTATATAATATAATTATATACATAATATATGGATATATATCATATATAATTATATAATATAAAATATATATATAATACCTAGGAATAAACCTAACCAAAGAATTCAATGACCTCTACCAGGAAAAGTATCAAAAACATTAAAAAAAAATTGAAAATGATTTAAAAAGTGGAAAGACAGCCCATGTTCCTTATTTTGAAAAATTAACTTATTCATAATGTCAATTCTACCCAAATTAATTTACAAGTTTAATGCAATCCCAATCAAACTACCAGAAAATATTCTTCACAGAATTAGAAGAAAATAATCAAAAAATTTGTCTGCAGTCATAAAAAGGTCCTGTATCACCAGAGTGATATTGCACAAAAACGATAATGATAATAAATTTTGGGGTCAGGGAGTAACCCCAAATATATGACAAAACTGTGATAATCTAAACAGTATGGTACTGGCACAAAACAGGCACATAGATGAATAAAACAGAATAGAGAACTCTGAAATGAATCTCAAAACCTACTGATTTTTGACAAACGGCACAAGACAACCCAGTGGGGGAAAGAAAATCTCTTCAGCTAATAGATATCGAGTTGCAGAAAAATGAAACTGGACCCCTATCTCTCACTATCTAGTCAACTCAAAATGGTTCGAAGATCATGGGACCAGCAGTTAGCGTAATGGTTATGTCGCTGGACTCCCATGTAATCGACCGCGGTTCACGTCCTGGACCCAGTAGCTTAAAACTCATGCCGGGTGCATGTGCATGTGTGCCCAAGATCCCGAGAGGAGAATGGAGGAGAAGAGATTGCAGCGTGGCCATCCCCCCTGAGGGGTGATTTCTCGCTTTCTGTCTCTCTGCCTCTCTCCGTCTGTCTGGCGAGCACACGCTCCCTATAGAAAAAACCTCTCAAAAAAAAAAAAATCGTTCAAAGATCTAAACATAAAACCTTAAACTATAAAACTACTGGTGGAAAACAGAAAAAAACTCTTGGAGACCTCAGAGCAGGCAAAGACTTTTTAAATCAGACCCCCACAGTACAGGCAATCATTCGAAAATATAAACAAGTGGGAATACATCAGGTTTAAAAGCCTCTGCACAGCAAAAAAAAACAACAGAGTGAAGAGACAACCCTCAGAATGGGAAAATGTATTTGCAAACTATGCCTGAGATAAGGGACTGATAACCAAAATACACAGGAAACTCAAGCAACTTACCTGATTAAAAAAAAATAGTCAACCAATAAAGAAAGATGGGTAAATGAGCTGAACAGAAAATACTCCAAGGAAGACACAGAATGACCAAAAAGAATATGAAAAAAATGCTCAACATCCCTTATCTTAAGGGAAATGCAAATCAAAACCTCAATGAGATACCACCTAACCCCAGTGAAGATTTGCCAAGATAAAAAAAAAAGATAAGTGCTGGCAAGGCTGTGGTGAAAAGGTAACTATCCTACACTGTCAGTGAAAATGTATAGTACAGCCACTGTGAAGATCAGTATGGCGGTTCCTCAAAACTCTACAAATAGGTAACTTTCCTCCACTGTTTTTGAGAATGTATAGTATAGCCACTTTGAAGAAAAGTATGTAGGTTCCTCAAAACCCTGCAAATAGGTAATTTTCCTACACCGTTTGTGAGAAAGTATAGTATAGCCACTGTGAAGAACAGTATGTTGGTTCCTCAAATCCCTACAAATAGGTTACTCTCCTACACTGTTGCTTTGAACGTATAGGTCAGTCATGGTGGAGAACAGTATGGAGGTTCCTCAAAACCCTACAAATAGAATTAGCATACAACCCAGCAATTCCACTCCCGGGTATCTATCCAAAGGATAGGAATACACTGACCTGGAAAAACACTTGCAAATCCATTTTATTGCAACATTATTCATGATTGCTAAGAATCAACCCAAATGTCAAAAAAAAAAAAAAAAGAATGGATTGAAAAAGTGTGGCACATATACAGTATGGAATATCCCTCAGCCATAAGAAACAATGAGACTCAAGTACTTGATAGAAAGTGGACAGAACATTTAATGCCAAGTGAAGCAAGCCAGACTATGAAAGAGAGGCATTGTATGTCCCCACTTAATATATATCGAATGTCTGCACTGCATGGCAGAAACTGAAAGATTGCAAGGTATAGCAATGAGAGACAGGAGGGAGGGAATCAAGGGAAACAAAAAGGCAAAACATTTAAATTAAGAAACGGGAAATTATCTGTCAATGATCACATGTACAGTAATATTTTTGGACTAATATGCAGTGTATTCATGCTTGGAAAACATTTTGTATGCTGTAAAGATGCACATTGATTAAATGTAAAAAGAAAACTGTTTTCGTGATATGCAAAATGCTTATGGTATAATGCTAAGCAAAATGCAGAATGCAAAGTTTTATGTATATGACTATCTTATATTTTAAAATACAGTAATTTATTTACTGAACAACTATGACAGAGTTCCTCTATGAAGTCCATCAATAAGCAAAACAGACAAAACTCCTTGTTTTGGTGTCATTAACTTTCCACTGGAGCAGGCAAACAATATGTGAAATAAATTATATGTTAGAAGGCTAAGTACAAATAGAGAAAAGAAAGAGAAGAGCAGAGTGACAGGAATTGGAAATGCTGGGTTGGTATGGCACATGTGGGTTGTAAAATTAAACAGAGATAAGCCTCTGACAGTATAATGTGACTTGCAGAAGTTAGAAGATTTAATCTAGTGAATACCTGAGAAAAATATTTCAGGCTGAAAGGACAAGAGCAAAGACTCCAGAGCAGATGCTATTGATACCATAAGCATATTTTGTGCCCTGGCCTCTACACACCTGAAGACAGTTTACCGCAAACACCGAGGACTCACATCCTACAGGACTTGATGTTCAGGACAGGGAGCATGCTAAACCAGTACTTGGAACAAGCTGGAAGTTAAGACCCTGGAGGCAGGAACTGACCAAACTAAGAAAAAGAACACCCCCAGCTTCTCACCTCTGGGTAGGATCGTAGAATGGCATGTTCTATGCTGTCTCCTAGAACAGTGATTCTCAAATAATAACTAGAGCACATGGATCACCTGAAGCCCTTCATAAAAATGCAGATTCTGATTCAGTAGGTATTGGGTGGGACCTGAGATTTTCATTTTGACAAACCCACAGGCGATGCCAAGGGTACTGGTCCACAGAGCACACTATCAATGGCAGTCATAAGCTATTTAATGTGATCGGACCCACTTTCCTACAGTATAAACATATCCTTTTGTCATTTTTCTTTCCATCCTCGACTATTTCCTCTCTCCTGCACAGTGTTAACCTGTCATCACCTCTAAAATAAACTCGTCACATTCAAGTGTTTTAGGGTCTGCCTCTGGGGGAACCCTATTCCTAGATGTAAACCTGATGAGCTGCAGAAATGCAGTAACTCTCAGTGAGGTTAACTGAACCAGAGAGAAGGGTTCAGTAGTAGGAAAAGAAGAGCTCAGAGGAGAAATTGGGGCAAGAGCATACAGGACCACTTTAAGCACTTTGGCCTATTCTCAGAGTAAAGTGAGGGGCCTTGTAGAGTACTGAGCACAAGATCATATGCTGTTGTCCTCTGACATAAATAACCTCAACCTGGTTACTGATGAGGGTCAAGGACAGGAACAGGGAGGTCAGTGCAGAAACCCAGGGCAGAGGTCACCGGGGCATGCTGGGAGGCATGTGAGTAGTAGTCATATTTCGAACATCTAAGTACAACAGTCCTTTAAGCAGATGTAGCATACCAGCATAGAGCTGGAAAATGGACCTGCACTAGGAGATTTACAAGTGGTCCTCAGCATACATGACATTTAAAGTCATGGAACTAAATAAACTACTTAGAAAATAAGTGTAAGTAGGAAAAAAAAAGACTCCACAAGCTGAACCTTGAAACATTTCTATCTTTAAAAACTGGAAGTTACTATGCTCAAAGTCAACAGTAGCAATGTCTGTGTGGAGGGATTCCAGGTGGTTGTTATTCTCTCTGACTGTTATGAGCTTGGCTTTCATTGTTATGTCTGTGGAGCCCGAAAGACTCAAGGGACCTGAAGCAGCCAATGACATGTCATTATATTCCATTGTGGCCCTGCCAGCAGGGAACAATAGGAAAAGAATACAGAATTCTGACAACTCATATCCAGCAATAAAATTAAATGAGATTTCAAAAGTGTTACATAAGTATGTAAAATATCCAATGGCATGGAAAGAAAATGTGTGCTGAGCCAGACTGGAGGAAAAAAGAAAACATTAAAATGTATTAAGAGAATCAACCAAGTACAAAACTTAACCAAGCAGTGAAGGAAATTACAAGCAAGCTCAATGGAAGAGGACAGAAATGTTATTATGTAACAATATCCCAAACCCAGGAGAGAGCAATGCCTTCTAAAAGGCATGAGGTCTCTGTTGTTATAGCAACCATCAAAAGCAGATTGACTTGTAGGCAACACAGGAAGAATTAAAGATGTATCCCATTAATTGGTAACCTTTACTGGCCTGAGATATTATAACCATCCTTTAAACAGGGATGCTTAAAACAGATCATAGAGAAGATAAGTCAAACCCATCACTGGAATGGAATTGTGTTAAGCTCAGGAAAATGAATTCTATTTCTATAAAAGCCAATACTTAAAAATTTGAAATATTTAAGACAGTTTGATTAAACTAATATATAAGTATTAGATTACTTTTAAGTAACGTAAGTAGAAATATTACATTACTTCTAAATGTAAACATAACTGATTTTGGAATTCTTACCTTATTAGTCAGAGAATGTAAGTTTCTAGGCAGTTTTGGTATGTTCAAGAGAACATAATATTCACCTTATTTATAAGTTTAATTTACTATATATATTTTTTTCTTGTTGCAGAGATTTTCGCTGTAGGGCACGTTCGCTCGCCAGACAGACAGAGAGAGACAGAGAGATCGAAAGCGAGAAATCACCCCCCAGGGGGGATGGCCACTCCGCAATCCCTTCTCCTCCATTCTCCTCTTGGGATCTTGGGCATGCACGCACACGCGCCTGGTGTGAGTTTTAAGCCACCGGGTCCAGGACGCGAACCGCGGTCAACTATGTGGGACTCCAGCAACATAGCCATTACGCTAACTGCTGGCTCCTAATTTACTATATTTTTAAGAAATTACTTAATCACTTAAGAAGGTTATGCATATCAGCCCACTTAAGTTCTTAAAAAAGAAAACCAAATTATTTTAATGTGTAAGTGCAATTTAAAAGGTTTACATTGTTTTGCTAACCTGAAAAGGGACAAAACATTAACTTAAAGTCTCCTTGCATTTATAGTTAGTGTTTAAATTTACTATATCTAAAATAGAGTAAGGTGAACCTAAAAGCATAAGGACATTAATTTTTCTAAAGAATTACAAAACTGTAATAAGTTAGATATTAATTTTAAAATAATATATGTAGGTAGAATGTTCTTAATAAAAGCTGTCCTCAAATATACTTTCCACTTTTTAGTAAAATAATAGATTAATTTGTTAAATTGCATATAATTTGTGTGTATTGGTTTTATTTTGATAAAAAAAAAATGACACAAACAACTCACAGAAAATTTTAGGAAACTGTCTTGTCTAACTAGGACAATTATTTCTTAAAGTGAACTCCACATCCAAAAACAGGTCAAAATAATCTCTAATGTTAGAAGTTAATTTACTATCAAATAGGTAACAGCTTCTATATATCAAATGTATTTAAGTGCTAATTTAATTAATAAAATATAAGTTTATATCAATGTATAAATTAATTCAAAGTCACTTCTGTCTATAATCAACAGATAATAAAATGTTTTTTAAATGATTGGGTTTTTTTAAAAATTGCTTACCCAATGACAAGCCTTGTGCCAGCGTTTTTGATATATTTTGATTTCTGCATGATGACTCAGTGAAAAAAATAGTTATTACCCCAGTTTTACTTATAGCTGAGGAAGACAGAGAAGGTTTAAACCACTTGTCCAGGGCATACTGTGGAGAAGGTCAGAGCAAAACAACTCTTTCTGACTATGGAGCACCTACTTTTAACCACATGGCTGCAGTACCTCAAAGTGCAACTCCTGTACTGTTGTACAGCAAACCTGCAAAATTATGTGGCTATTCCAAGGGGAGCTAGTACTCAAAATAGTCCGAAGCAGTGATGTTAAATTGGAGGCAGCTATATCTCTTTCAAGAAGCATTAGAGGCTTAGGAACGCTGTTTCAACTAGAAAACACAGTGTATCAAGGTGAGAGCTCCCCTAATGCTTGGTCCTTTGATAGACAAAACAATATAAAATAAGTCACAGTTAACCTTTTTTATCAGGCTGGATTTTCTGACACTTCTGCCCTTTGTGTGGGCAGAGTGACCTGCTTCTTGTGACTAAAGCAAAGTAAGGGCAGATGTTTTAGTACCTTAAAGACTTTCTCTACTGTACCTAGGCATCTCACTCGAGTCACTAAAGGTTTGCCAAGTCCAGACAATTATAGAAATTAGAGGTAAAAGAACTTCAGAATTTCTGTCCTTTCAGCTGGTGTTTAGGCACCTCAAATTTTGCTGCAATTTAGCAACCTGTTCCAACTCTTATGATAGGAAGGCCAGATGGTCAGAGAAGTGGGACATAGTTGCATTTAGTGCTTCTAAGGAATGGTATATGTAGGACAAAGATGCAGAAAATACTGGCTTAATTTGCCTGACAGGCTCAGATCATAGCAGTATGTTGCTTAGGCTCCATTTCTTTCCTCTTTTTTTATGTAGGAAAAACCAAAGCTAAGAGTGGATTTATGACTAACCAGGGTATTACTAGCACATGGACATGACAGCACCTTAGAACTAAGTCAGTACTTAACAGGAAATGTAGTCTTAACGCCTTCAGAAAACACGTAACTCCTCCAGGCTTCAGTTTCTCTTGGTAAAGTTCTCTCAGTTTCTGGGTAGGCTGAAGGATTTGACCTGAGCTGGATAACTGCCATGCGTACTGCCCTGGGAGCTGTGGGATGGTTAACAGTGCCCTTGGCCTCTGGCCACCAGCATCAGTAGCACTCCTAGTTGAGAACCTCAGAATGAGACCACCATAGAGGCCTCTCTAGCTTGGGCATAATATTGATTCTGGGGAAACTTTGAAGTTTTATCAGTAACAAGTCTTGGTTAGTTCCTCAGATCCTCAAATTCTATAATTTTGTGGGAATAAATGTAAGACTGAGGTAGGTAGACCACTCAATGTTTCTGGAAATTAAGGGAGGTGTGCTCTAGATACAAACTTCTCACCTTGACTTGCAAGCCTCTGCAGGCAGTAATCATTTTTTGTAATGTCAAGTCCCAGATGGCTTGATCACAAAATACCTGAACTATTACTCCCCAACCTGTTCTTTTTTTATTTTTATTTTTTATATACATTCAATGACATTGTTTAGGTTATGAAGTGAACATTTCAAAATGTGAACATTTCTCCCCAGTCCAGTTGATCAAAATATCTTCAACAGACAACACCACACCTCCCCATTCCGTCAATGCTCTGCCTCTGTATCCCTCCTCCAAATGTCCTTCCCTAGGCCCCACTCCTCCATACACACCTATTCTTTAAAACACAGGAATTAGCACCACAGGATCCATGTAAGAATCTAAATCTCACTCTCTTTAACACATCCCCCCCTTTGTTGAAACTCTCCCAGTCACTTAAGCTTTTGGAGCCTTGTCCTGAACTCTTATATCTGGTCTCATTCTCATTCATTTTCATTTGTGTTGCTGCCCTCCTGGAGGATTAAAGGCTTCTCCTTACCTGGGGAAGTGGGCTTCCACATTCCTTTCCTAGTGATAGGGCCCAGGCACAGGAGTTCCTCTGTCAGAGTCAGAGCTCACATAATCTCCCCAGTGACAAAAGCATATGCATCCAACAATGGGTTTAGATTTAAAGTCGTTGGAATAAGGTCGGTAGAATTTAAACAGAGCTTCTCACACAGAGAGGTCTCTCAGTTGGAGAAAATGAGCTCCTATGAACTCAGGCCATGAATTAACATTAGGTTTTTAAGGGATACTTCTCAGTTGCCACCACCATCAACACAGGATTTTGGTTTGATTGCTTTTATTGTACAAATACTATATGCCTATGATTTTGTTTTGAGAGTTTTTTTTTTTTTTTTTTTTTTTTTTTTTTTTTTTGGGGGCTGCGCTGCTCGCACAGAGACAGAGAAATAGAAAGCAACAAATCGCTCCCCAGGGGGGTGGGCACCGCTGCAATCCCTTCTCCTCCATTGTCTTCTTGGAATCTTGGGCATGCACGCACATGCACCCGGCGTGAGTATTAAGCCACCGGGTCCAGGACATGAACCGCAGTTGACTACATGGGAGTCCAGCGACATAGCCATTACGCTAACTGCTGGTCCCTCTATGCCTATGATTTTTAAGAAGAAAAAATGGAAATATAAAGCAAAAACACAGAGAGCCTTGTGCTGTATGTTTTGGTCAACGACAGGTTCCATAAATAAGAGTAGAGTGATAAGCTATGTAATTTATAGTGTAGGTGTGCCATAGCCTCTCACATCTGAGTGTGTAAGTGCAATCTATGACGTCCACACAAAAACCAAATCACCCGAGAACACATTTCTTGGAACTCAGCCCTGTCATTAAGTCGTGCGTGACTGTATAAACATACATGAAGGGACTACAGTTTGTTGAAAATGAAATTCAAGTATGAGACTATTGGGTCATTCAGACAGTCACGACGCATTTTTACATGGAAAAACATGGAAAATTATGTCGTGAATTTTCAACGACCTAATATTTTGGTGTAACATCTTTTTGAAATTCAGGGTTTTTTTTTTCATAATATGCATTTTTCATGAGCTTTTTGAAGAATCCTCACATACAGTCACATCATATACGCTATTCTATACCTTAGCTTTTTTTCAACTTAATAGATGCCTTAAGCATCTAGATTTGTTTCATATACTTTACAGCGACAGTGGAGTAACCCGGGGGCTGGGTACATTAGACATTGCTAACAAATCCCCTTGAGGGACCTTCAGGTTGTGTTCTACATCTCATATGACAATGACAAGGCTGTGATGGACAGCTTTGCATATGTGTATCAGAAGTCATTTATAAAAGAAATAATGAGAAAACGAGTATGTCTATTTAACACTTTGATAAATACTGCCAAATTACCCTTGAAAGTGGTTGCACCAATGTTTACTCTTCTGCGGGCATTTCAAAGTAGTCAGTAGATAAAATGTTTCTGATTTTGGGGCCATAGTAAATTGCAGATTATGGGTATTAGGTAAACTAGCTCTTTCTGTTTTGGTTCTCTCCTTCTATGATTTCACCTCCCAGCTTTAAAAAATTTTGGATACATGCAGGGAAGCTGCACTTTACCATGGAATGAAGTCCTGAAGTCAGTTTCTGAGAAGGAAAGATCAGACAGTCAAGATTATCTTTGAAAATGTCTTGGGGCCAGCAGAGGGCATAGCAGTTATGTCACTGGATTCCCATATGGCGGATTGCGGTTTAAGTCCTGGACCCAATGGTTTGAAAATCACACCAGACAAGTGTGCGTGCCTTCCCAAAATCCTGAAAAGAGAATGGAGGAGAAGGGATTGCAGTGTGGTCATCCCACAGGGGATGATTTCTCACTTTCCCTTTCACTGTATCTTTTTTTCACAAGGTAAAAATCTCTTAAAAGAAAAAGAAAAAAAAATGTCTTAAATAGCTCACGAAGAACATAATGTACAGTTTTGAATCAACACATTTGTACATTAGTATATATATATGCAAAATGATAAAATGTAATGTGTAATGCAAATCAAGTAAATATGCAAAGCAGAATTTCACATCATTATATTCTTTAAGATGAATCATTTTTAGTTCAAGGAGATACTGACATTCTAAGAGAATTAAAAAATTTAGAATTACTACAGGACACAAAGAGCTGTATTCTCATCTTGTGTTAAACAAGGTGCCTGAAGAAATCAGAATTAATGCCAGTCATTCAAAAAAACATCTTTTGAAAAAAGGGACAAAATACAGGTATGAACTGGGTTAAGAGGACTAAAAAAGGACGGTGAGACTAGATTCACTGGAACTTGGCTCCAATGCCAAATACTTACAAGCAAAGGGAGAAACCAGTCTACCCAGTGCCCAGGGAAAGTAGCTTTGGTCACTGACAGAGCAGTAAACTGTAGAGACAGCCACAGCTAGAAGAAAGGCCTCAAAGCATGGAGTGAAAAAAGATACCCTGAGCTTTCCCTTCTGTTGGTTGACCTCCTGCAAACTTGACCAGAAGCCTGATGGCAAAGGAGATTGGGTGATCAATAGGTGGAGGTCAGTTTCCAGAGGCAGAAAGCAAACAAGAGAAGTCCATTCCAAGACAAAAGCTCATTGGCTGACCATTTAAATTACTCTCTGCACCTCTCTCTTAACCAATGGAGGTGAACTAGAATTCCATGACCTGATGAGGTGACTCCACTGTATATAATAGAGGATTATACTAGAGAGCTCATTGCCATTGGTTATTTTTCCTAGTCTGCTAAAATGAGAGTGAAATGATATATAGGCTTCATGACTTCAAAGAACTCAGTTTACGATTCTCATGGAGTTTGTTCCTGGATCAATTTGTTAGTGGCACTAATTCCCTTTCCTACTACTCCATATTTTGTTCCAAAGAAATATTGACTTAGGCATAAAATATTTCTGGGTTTCTGCTTTTCTCATCTGCAAACAAGGGGATTAGATTAGATTGGGGGGAATGTTCTTCAATTTGGTCTGTCTTCGAAATTAGGGAATCTATTTTCAGGTCCTTCTCCAAACACACTGAATGAGAATCCTCAGGAGTGTGACCCCAGAAATTTTATATATTAAATGTCATCCAGATGATACTGGCAGGCATTTGCCTTGGGAACAATTATACTCAATGATCTCTAAGACTAAGTGTAGCTCCCATATTTCATGGCAATAAGGAAAAGTTAGAGAATCTAAAGAAATTTTTTCTTCTCACCCAATAGAAAAAAAAAAGAAACTAAGATATAGTTAGGAAAACTGACAACATGTTAGTCAAGGTGGCTGGATCCCACATGGCCTACCATGTGGTTCAAGTCTCAGTCACAGTGGCTTGAGAGGCACAGCAGGCATGCGTGTGTGAATGCTCAAAATCCTGAATAGAGGAAGAAATGGAGAAGGGATTGCAGCATGACCATTCCTCATGAGGGATGCTTTCTCTCCCTTTCTTTTCCCTTTTTTTCTTTTCTTTCTTTTTTCTTTTCTTCTTTTCTTTCTCTCCCTCCCTATTGCTATCTTTCTTTAGCAAGTGCACACAGTAGCAATTTTTTTTAAAATGCATCCTGTATATGCAAATCGTGTTTCTCTAACCTCTTTCAACATGTTTTAACATTTCCTATTTCTTAAGTGTTTTTGCATCTTTAGACTTTCATTCTAATGTTGGAAAATAGAAATAACTGAGTATTATGCATGTGTATTTCCATAAATTAGGAGATGGGTCCAGTCTAGGTGACATGGTCTTTAGCACACTGAAATGTGATGCTAGAAGCCACATGGCTGACCCCTGGGTTGGCTGGAAAGCCCACCCCCACATATGTGTGGATGCCCAAGATCTGAGGAGCTGGAGGGCTAGGAAAAAGTGACTGTGGCATGATAAGGCCCTGTCTAGGGTCCTTCTCTCTTTTTCTCTTTCTCTTTCTCTTTCTGGTGCATGCTCATATGCTATCATAAAAAATAAAAAAATAAAAAAAAAAAAGCCAAAGAAAGTAAATTAAAAGGTGATTCTAAGGCAAAAATTTTCATTATTCATTGTTCCTGTGCCATCATCAAAGAAACAGCAATTTATTTTTTAATTTGACCCAAGAGGGACAGAGTGGGAGAGAAAGAGAGAAGGAAAGTGAAAAAGCAAGCCGCCAGGTCCAGGACTCAAATTGCAGTCGGCCATGTGGAAGTCCAGCGCCCTTAACCACCATGCGACCTGCAGTCCCCAGAAACAGCAATTTTAATAGTGACATTCTTTCATTTCAACTAAGTGTTTACTTCTATACATGACTATGTGAGAGGAATCAGTTTCTAGTAAGTTTTCTAATACAATTATCTGTCCAATCTTGAACACAATATTTATTTTTTCATTCTTTTTTAACATTTAATTATTTTTACAATTTTCCACAAACATTTACTTTATACATCAAAAACTTTTTGCTCATACTCCATAGTTGAGCACAATATTTAACCTCTAGGCCCTCATTTCTCTCAACTGTAAAAGAACAGAATTGGCCTAAACAATTTAGAAGGCTTCTTACAGCCTAAAAACCTATGAGTCCAAGAAATGCCACATTAAATCTGCATGTCTTCCCTTGTTATCTGTCATGCTTTAAAAGAGCCTAGATTTTTAAAAATTGGATACCATGTGCTAAACAAAGTATGACAAGGAAACAGTCTTCTAATAGTTATTTATTTCAAACATGAGTAATCATTCCCTAATGTAATGAAGAAGAGGACGGAAAAAGTTTCTTTGAGAAATTGGTTTCTAGACTTGTCCAAGCATCACTCATGTTTAGTTGGCCCTATAATCAAAGGAGTGTTTTCTTAGGAGTCTGCTTTGATTTACTTTGACATAGAAATGACTGCCTTCCACACAGACTGCCTTTCTTTCAAATCATTCATACTAAAACTGAACCAAGCCAGAGAAAGCACAGCTACTGACAGAACAGAATTACAGTAACAAATGAAGGCTCTCATAACTCAGTACTACTACTCAGGACAAAGCAATCACCTGACCCTGAAATGTGAAGTAGATGTATTTCCTCCTTCTATAATTGTCCTCAGTCTTCGAGACACACAGTGCCATGTCTCTACTATAAGAAAAAATCCTTCTAATTAATACTCCCAGCAATTGTTTAGATTGTGGACAGAAAATATAGTTACCTACGTAGCAGACCATATGGATCAAGCACAAGTGGAATAATTAAGTGTTGTAATAAACTACATCTATAATAAAGTCCATGATAATCAAAAATTGATTTTAAATTATAATTGGTTTTGATAAGAATGTGACCATGTTAAATAAATACATACTTGATCATAATTAGGATTAATCTTATAGTCAGATCAAAGCGTTTCTGTATTTGATCCATTTTTTAAGAGTTATTTAACTTTATTTATTATTATTGTTATTATTTTCCAGTTTGATTAGAGAGAGACAGATGAAGAGAGAGAGGGAAAGTAAGAAAGAAAGCCACCAGGTCTGGGACTTGAACCGCAGTCAGCCATGTGGGAGCTTAGCGCCTTTAACCACCACACCATCTGCTGGCCCCAATCCATATTTCTTAAGCATCTATAAAAGTCATCAGTGAAAACCTTTTGTTCAGTTACCTGTACAGTTCAGTCATTAGACACGTTTGTACTCACAGGCAAACACATCACACCTGTGCCCCTCCCCAAATAATTAGTATAGAACTAATGTTTTGGTCCTTTCTATGTCCTTTTATCAGTACTAACTCCATATCAAAATGTAGAAACTTCTATTGTTCAAATATAGTTTCATTCAAGCCTAGTTTTCTGTGTATTTATTTGCCAAAATGGTGTGATTCCAGGATATCTAGACAAGCTCTCCTATTCAAAAAATCTATACCCTATTTGCCTGCTACTACCTAAAATGCCTTTATCAGCAGGATGTCCTTTCATTCTATAATGAAAGAAAAAGGCATAAAATTCAAATACCCCCAGGAAATACAGCTTACTGAGAATTCATTACAGTAAATATCAAAGTTGTTCAACAAAGCCACGATGGGAAGAAGGAGATGAAGTAGACCACATCTGGCTACAGGATACTTAACAGCTGGAAGATGTGATGTTGCCAGCCTAGAAGATTGGGTTGGGGAGGGGGAGGAGAGAGATGGAAGGGAGAGGTGCTGTAGTTTGAATGTTTTTGTTTTTAGGTTTCTGCTATAGGGTACGTCCATGGGCTGGAGAGGAACAGAGACAGAAGGAAGGAAAGAGAAATTACCCCTTGGAGGCTTGGACATGCTGCAATCCTTTCTCCTCCATTCTTCTCCTGAGATTTTGGGCATGTATACGCATGTGCTGGCATGATTTTCAAGCTGCCAGGTCCAGGACTTGAACTTCAGTCAGGAACAGGGGAGTCCAGTTTTTGTTTCCTCTAAGATTCATGTAGAAACTTAATCCCCAGTGCAGCACTGTTGGGAGGTGTGGCCATTAGGAGGTGATTGAACCATGAGAGTGAAGTTATTATCAATGGAATTACATGCCTTATAAAAGGGTTTAGCCCTTATGCCTTCTGCCATGTGATGACACATGCTGGAGGATGCAGCATTCAAGGCACCCCTCACCAGACTACTGAACCCACCAGTGCCTTGGTCTTGGACTTCCCAATCTCCAGAACTGTAAGAAAATAAATTCCAGTTCTTTGTTAACTATCCAATGCCAGGTACTTTGTCACTGAAGCACAAACAAGCTAAAACAGGAGGTAAGAAAAGGATGATGAAAGCCTCATTCACATCTATAGCATTTTGCCTGATGCTTTTCAACATATTCAAGAATGTTATTGCTTATTTACTGCTCACTTACAACTGCCACTAACAATAATTTCTAACTCAATTGACTTCACTGTCTCAGATGATTTCTAAGTCCTCTCCTTCATAGGCATCTGGAATACAATTAGCTAGGTCTTTTTACAACCTTCATATTGTTCACAAGAGGTTTCATAGCAGTTAACAGCAAGAGTGGGTATTCAGACATGACTAGGTAAGGGCCTAAGGCTCTGTTACTTCCTCAGCAAAATGAAGATGCAAATAATCATGCCCTCAAATCTCAATATGGGTCTTGCAAAGCAGAGCTTGAGACAAGGACATGAGGGTAGGTAGCTTCTTTGAAAAGTGATCCCTGGAAGCTGAAATGAGGGGCAGAGAGAAGGTGCAGAGAGAAGGATGCATTACTGAGATTGCAGAGAAGGAAGAAAAGCCCACATAAAGGTGCATTACTGAGGATACCACTGCAGACAAGATGGTTGGACCCAGCTACAACCTCCAGAGGCATGTTCAGTTTGCTGCCCCCAGTTGCCTCCTGAAGCATGAAGAGCTACAGCTCTGAGTTAGTTATCTGTAGCTGTCTCTACAGGTTGAGAGTTGCTGAGGGGAATCTCTCTATGTAAAGGAGGACTCTGAGACAGAAATCTGAAAGGATGAAGGTGCTCACCTGAATAAAAGATGAAGCTGAACATGACTGTATGCTCAGGGTCACCACAGCTACAGCTGAAATCAGAGGAAGGTTGAGCCAGGTCACATGGGGCTCCAGAGACATCTGCTGCATCTCCTGAGATTATGTGGAGACTCAAGCAGAAAAACGGATACACAGTACTCACCTCAGACAGTTTGGGCTGAAAAGATGTTAGTTACTACTTTTAATAGCTGGCATTTCCTAATTGTATCTTCTAAGCTTGTTATTAGTGACCATAGCTAACAATTAAATAAAAATTAAAAATTAAGTTACAATATTCTTTGTCATCCAGTTATTTTATTTTCTGTATCGTCTCTTTTAGTTAAAATCATAATGTTCTTCATACAGGTAGGTGCTAATAAATGTGCAGATAGGTATTAATAAATATTCTTAAATTAGAAAAAAAGATTGATAATGTATGATTAATAGCTGCAATGTCTCCCACAACAGCTGAAAAACTAATGTTTGAATTGCCTTGAACCAGACTGTAATTTCAGGGGAAGAATTCACTATATTTATATCATGTGTTTTCTCCCATCCTGTGGCCCTAGTCTTGAGTTCATCCCACAATTAGCACTCAATCGATGTTGGTGGACTTACTTGGGTCTCTATGTTGAAATTCCTTTGTGGCAAAGTAGTTAAGAAGCCAAAGGGTTCAGGCACTGCATGGTTTTGTGTTTCAGGAAAACATCAATCTCTGCAGCCATTAATACTGTGTCCACCTCGCTGCCTGTGCCAGTCTTTCAAGGATTTAGGCCACAAAAACAATCACATAATTGATCACTTCCCAAAAATGCACTTTGTATGGTTTTATTTTCGTCTGATCAAGAAATGTATAGGAAGATAATTTTAGCATTTGGCTTCTGGCTCTTTATTTCTCAGAAATTATGTAAACGAAAGGAAGAAGTCCTCATGCTTTTTAGGTAGGTTGGCTCCCTACTGATTACTTAGGAGTGTGGCTGAAAGCCTATCTTATTTTTATGTATTTATTTGTTCTTATCAACTAGAGATACTATGATTGTCTGCATTTTTAAGAGAGGAAACCGAGCCACAGAAAGGGTAAATAACTTGCCTAGCTTTCACCACCTATAGGCTGACTTTAGAAGCCATTCTCCTAACTTCCCTGGTTGGCCGCTTTGTTGTTGGTGACTGGTGGGCACCTCCCCAGGGCCCAGGGCACAGAATCTGCCTCAGAGGAGCTTGCAGTCTAGTGAGACAAATAGCAAGAAACCGGAATTTATCGTATCGTGGGCCCACAGCTTGTTTAGAATTCATCTTAAAAACAAAACAAATGCATTTTGATAGTTTGGCGGATTTGTATGTTTCTCTAAATACAGAAAAGGTGACAGATTGTGGGGAGGAAGCAGGACCTAGAGACAGGGAGATCAGTGAGGAAGCTCTAGCAATAGTTCACACAGAAGATGGCAGTTGACAGAATTAGGGTAGAGGCAGTAAGAACTGGAAGAATTTGCTGCTTTTGAAAGATGACCAGGAAGCAAAATGATCAAGGCTTTTTAAATGACTGAATTTGGGTTGGGTGATAAGTGTATTCCTAATAATAAAATTCACTTTTTCTAATAAAAGGAGAAAGGAGTTTTATTGAGTACATTATAGAATCACCTGGGAGTATGAAGAACTGGGTTTGAGATACAGGAATCAAGGTGATGTAGAACCCAGTCAAGGCTCACCATGGTAGTCCCCACTGCTGCTACCTCTACCAGGACCAACTGCTAATCACTACCTTGGATTTGGGGTTCAATGCATATGCTGGGGCTAATGCCTATTTCTCCAATTATCCCTGTCTTACACCAATCGCTTCAAACTCAAAGACCCAGGCAAATGCTTTCAATTAGTCATGTCTGTCAAGTATTCAAACCATGGGTGCCAGAGATATGGAGAAGGGACTTCCAATACCCTTCATTTTTGCTCTAGGACTCAGCTTTTCACTTCCTGTAAGTCCTCCTCTGTAGGAAGGGCACCAGTAAGAAAGAAATTCAGATGGTAGGCAGCTTTCCCCAAAAGACAAATGTCTACTCCAGTATGGCAAGGAAAAGTTGAGAATGACTGTCTTGAGCAAACTGAGGGGTGTTGGCACCATTTATTGAGAGAGAGTGGAAGAAACAATTCACCATTGGACATGATGAGTTTGATGCCTATGTAACATTTTATTTAATGTAACTCCTACAGTACTTTAGGTCACTCTCTTTCAAAGGCTTTCCATAGTTTCTAGGAAAAACAATAGACAAGATCTCCAAGGAATCCACAGGACTCCATGTGACCTCTGACTATGGCAGCAGATTTATCCTCCATCATTCTTTGCCTTGCCTGATACATTCTCATTGTACTTGGTTTTATTTCTATTCCCAAAATATATCATACCGTTCTCTGCTTCGAGACCCATGCCATTTCCTTTGCCTGAAATGCTGTTTTTCACTCAGTCCAGTTCAATGTATTCATTCTCCAGATCTCAGATCAAATACTATTTCCTCAGAGAAGCCTCCCCTCACCTCTAAACTGCAATAAGCTGTTTGACACTCCATATTTACTTCTACAGCAGTTATCAAAGTTTAAAATGATATATTTATGTAATGTTTAAAAACTAAATTCATGTCACCATTTAATAATGGCAAAGAATGATATAATCGATCATTACTTTATCTCAGATGCCCAGCCAGCCAATTAAATATTTATTAAAGAATGAATGAACTAGTTCATAAATTAATGAGTTAAAGAATAAGTATATATAACAACATAGGTTTGGGGAGGGGAGAACTAGCCTAAGACACTGATTTGGGATCATCAACATACAGATGGCAATGAGAGTAAACAGAGCAAATGAAATCACTCAAGAAAGAGTGAAAAGAAAAGAGGATTTAGGACATATTATTTAACTGTGAATTAAATAATATGCTGGCCCCTACACATTTCTTAATGGGATCCATGAACCACCCTGCATCATAAACCCCTGCAGATTGTATCAAGGAATCTATATTTCTAACAAGTGACCCCAAATAATTTACATGCATTCTAAAATCTGGGGACCACTAACTTTTGAAGTCAGCAGAGAAATAGCCTTGATACGGCCCCAAAGTTTTACTTACAGACCAGATGTTCTAACTTTCAGAAGAAAGCAGCACAGGTGTGCATGAGTAGATAAGAACATGTTGTTGTGCAAAGAACATCAGAGAGGGATTCGGAAATCTTGGGACTGACCCCGGTCCTAATCTCTGCTAGGTTTTCATCCTATGCAACTACTAGTGATTGCCGTAAGGGAGCAGAGACTTGGAGACTTTGGCGATGATCTAGCTTAATGACATTTTGTGAGGAATCAACAAATGTAATAGTTGACATTTTTAAGTATTCAGTTTCTGTTGTATTTTTAGAAAAATGCAAAAATTGGGCTGATCAACTTGAGACTATCCTACTCAGTTTCTTCACATAATAAAATATCACAACATTAAACACTAACTAAATTATCATTTTTGTGTGTGTATATATGCATAAGAGTGTACATGACTCCATCCTAATCACTGTAGAACAGAAGTATAAGACTAAAACCATGGCTTTCCGTAGACACTGTAAGCTTCAGAAAAGACATTAAGAAGAGGAAGCTAAGTTACAACTCTGGGAAATAAGAAGATTATATTCAATCTGTCAGCTCCTGTTGCCACTATTATATGCAGTCAACAATTTCTTTTATCACAAGTTATACCAAAATGACACCTGGATAATCATGTTGCCTGTAATAATATCATGTAAAATGGGAGAATGGTCTGATCATTTGAATGCTGGCCTGTGATGTGAGAGAATAGCTTGTGATAGTAGCTCTGTTGACAAATCGGTGCTATTGGGTAAATCAACACTCTGCCACTTCGGTTCCTCCAGCTTATAAAATTGAATGCCAGTGCTTGAATACTGAAATCCTAAACTCGGTTGCATAGGGTAGTGGTTAAGTGTGCATAATCCAGAAGAGAAATGAGGAAAGGCATTTGCTTTACCACTTGTAACTTTTTTTCTCTCCTTAGATAAGTTAGTGTTGCTGTTTCTCATCCATTAAATGGAGGTAATGATAGCACCAATCTCATGGAGTTATTGTGAGAATTATATGACTTACAACAGTATAAAATATTTACAATAGCACCCATCATATATTAGAGAACTCAAAAAATGTTATTTGTTATTAAGCTACCTACTTTACCAGGTCCATTAAAAAAAAAAAACAGTGAAAGTATGTGTTTGTGTCAATTCTACATCAGACAGACACACACACAATCAAATTTCATACTTCAAAATCAGGACAATTATTATTTTTTGAGATTTTTTTTTTTTAGTTATAAGGGAAGTGAGCTCACCAAAGAGACAAAGAGACAAGTGAAAAGTCACCACCTAGAAGGGATGGCCATGCTGCAATCCCTTCTCTTCCATTCTCCTCTTGGGATTTTGGGCATGCACATACACATGCCCAGCATGAGTTTCAAGTTACCAGGTTTGGGACTCAAACTATAGTCAGCTATGTGAGACTCCAGTGCCTTAACCACTACATCATCTGATGGCTGCAAGGACTATCATTTTTAAGTCATCATAATTGAATTGGAGAAAGTGAGGAATAAGTTTAAAGCAGTGAAGACAGCTGGAGGGAGTAGGGAGGTATATGCTTATTCTAAATAAAGTGGCATTGCTCAAAGTATCTTTAAGACTTTGCATTTAATTCTATCCACATTTGTAGGTTATGAAAGCAATCCAAGTTAGTGTCTTCAGTTATGGGAACAATTCTAGTTGGGGATCAGGGTATCTAGACTTCTTTGGACTCAGTGTCAATTCATCCTGCCTACAAATTGAGATCAATCCTTGAATCTCATTGGGACAATAAGGTTTTAAGAGACTCATTCATAATCTTAGCTCAGGTAGCTAAATTATTATTTTGATAAGCTATCTAGTACCTCAATTACTCTGGAATTTGCATTCCTCTTAATACCGAATGATCAGAAAAGTCATTTTACATAGAAAAATGTGTCATGACTTTTCCAATGACCCAATAATTCCCTTTCTGGGATGCTGAGATCCTGCCCTAGTTCCTAGCAAGGTAACTATAATCCTGTGATCTGCACAAAAGTTTTCTGGAAGAAACTTTCTGTTCACAGGCACCCAATCCTCTTTTTATTTATTTATTTATTTTTGTGAGAGGTTTTTGCTATAGGGCATGTGTGCTTGCCAGACAGAGAAAGACAGAGAGACGGAAAACATGAAATCACCCCCCCGGGGGGGGATGGCCATGCTGCAATCCCTTCTCCTTCATTCTCCTCTCAGGATCTTGGGCATGCATGCACACGCGCCCAGCGTGAGTTTTAAGCCACCGGGTCCAGGACACGAATCGTGGTCGACTACATGGGAGTCCAACAACATAGCCATTATGCCAACTGCTGGTCCCAGCACCCAATCTTCTTTACTCCTGGCTGTTCTGTTACTGTTCTCACACACTCAACCGATACCAGAGTTAAAAGCCCAGGTGCCTGATTAGTTCCTGTGGTGTGAGGTGTCGTCTCTGGATGGCACTGGACTTCCTCTCCACATTCATTCCTGGCTTGATCCCAGAGCTTGAATGACCCCAGTGGGTATAAATCTATCCCATCTATGTCAATCTAACCTATTTGATAATAATTGATTAGGCTGTGCATGGCTGTGTCTTACACCAGAGTTTAGTTTCTTTATTTTATTTCACATAGAAGTCTCACAAAGATTCATAATTTCTATATAATATATCTCTCTGTTGAGCTTCAAGGACCAACATGAACACAAAACTCATTAATCTGAGATCTCCACATAAGTGCCTTTCTTACATCTCTGAAATTTGGTAGTTTTCATTGCAGACTTTGAAGCAAACTATTAGCACAACCTGGAAATCACCACCTTTCATGGTAAGTTTACATTTCACTGAAAATTTTATTACGTTTTTAGCTTCCTTATAAAGGCAGGTGTTCCAGGTATATAGCTTGTGGGGGCATTAATAATTACACATTAACTATGTTTATAGACCGTGTAACATTGTTATTGTTCCTGTGCATAACTGGTCTTTGAGTATCCCTTTGATTTTATTTTCTACCTTTTGTCATTTTTTAAAAAATTCTTCAAAAACTACTGTTACTGGCACTTAATTTTTTTACCCCTAATATGGTCTTTTTATATGACAAGCATCATGCTTCCAGACTTGCTAAACTCCCCCAAAAATGTGACTCTTTCTCTCTTAGCACAAACTATTTTCAATCCCTTTGTGTCAGCAGAAATCAATATTTACTACATTTGTTAACCCATACCACAATGAGATCTCATCTCACACCTGCTGGGATGGCCTTTGGAGTGGTTTGTTTGTTTATTTATTTATTTATTTATTTATTTATTTATTTATTTATTTGCTACAGGGTGAGTGCATTCGCCAGACAGAGAGAGACAGAGAGACAGAAAGCGAGAAATCACCCCCCAGGGGGGATGGTCACGCCGCAATCCCTCCTCCTCCATTCTCCTCTCGGGATCTTGGGCACACATGCACACATGCCCGGCATGAGTTTAAGCCACCGGGTCTGAGACTCGAACCACGGTCGACTACGTAGGAGTCCAGCGACATAGCTGTTATGCTAACTGCTGGTCCTGGCTTTTATAAAAGGCAAATGATAATACGTGCTGGTAAGGATGTGGAGAAAGGGAAACCTTGCATACTGTTGGTAAGAATGCAAATTAGAATACAGCTATAGTATAAAAAACAATATAGGCAGAGGAGTTACTAAAAAAAAAACTAAAAAATAGAATGATAATACTACCTAGCAATTTCACTTCTGGGTATTTATTCAAAAGACTTGAAATTGGTATGTGGAAGAGTTATCGGCATTCACATGCTCATTTTAGAATTATTCACAATAGCCAAGATGCAGAAGTTACCTAAGTGTCCCTCAATGAATAAATCAATAAATTTTTTTAAAATATGGCACAATTTCACAATGGGATACAATACAATCATTAAAATAATTCTGTCATTCATGATAATATGGATGAAACGGGAGGACATTATGAGTGAAATATGCAAGGTACGGAAAAAAATACCATGTGATCTCACATGTGGAATCTAAAAAAAAACAAAACAAAACAAAACAAAACAAAAAAAACCTCATAGAAACAGAGGTCGCAACAAGAGTAGAGGAGGACTGGGAGTGAGATGAAGAAAGAGAAGATGTTAATCAAAGGATACAAAGTTTCAGTTACACTGGAGGAATGAGGTGTGTATGAGAGAGAGAGAGATACAGGGAGACAGAGAGCACTTGTGGGCAAGCAAGATATCACTTTCGGGGGAATTTCCATGCTGCAATCCCTTCTCCTTCATTCTCCTTTTGGAATTTGGAACACATAAATACATACATGCATACACATGCACATCTGGCATATCCTCCAAGTCCCAGAGTTTGGGACTTGAACCACTCAGTCAGCCATGTGCGATCCAGCTGCCCTAACCATCACACCACCACCACAAGTTTGCTCCAAGAATGGATTTTAAATGATCTCACCACAAAAAAAAAAAAAAGGTAAATTAGGTGCGAGTTGCTGGATTAACTCCATTGAATCTTTCTATAATGTATATATAGATTCAAATATCACATTATGCCCTATAAATATACACAATTATTGTCAGTTAAACATTTTTTGAGAGGTTTTTGCTATAGAGAGCGTGCACTCGCCAGAGAGACAGAGAGATAGAAAGTGAGAAATCACCCCCTGGGGGATGGCCATGCCGCAATCCCTTCTCCTCCATTCTCCTTTCGGGATCTTGGGCACACACACATACGCACCTGGCATGAGTTTAAGCCCCGGGTCCATTACTCGAACCGCAATTGACTACGTGGGAGTCCAGCAACATAGCCATTATGCCAACTGCTGGTCCCAACACGTTTTAAAGACAGTAATTTTCCATTACCGACATCTTAGAGTGTTGAGCAGAGAACACTAAACTGAAAGGTCACTGGTAGGCACTGCCTTTAATGAAAATGAGTCACCTTCTACCATCACTGATGCTACTATGGTTGCTTTGAAGAAGATTTCCAAAATAAAAAATAAAAATCCTCAGACTTGCAAAAACAAATAAAACATGGAATGACAGGGACTTATTTAGAGATGAAATTATACACAGAATTATTTCTGCAGCAAACTCTTCAAGGACTGTTGAAATAGGTGATTTCTAACATTTTTAATTTATACATACCTTTTAAGGAATATACCTAGTGCTTCTCTGTGTTTAGTGTGTAGATATTACCCATGTCTTTTCATAAAATGTAATAATCTACCAATCAGGAGATCTAGCATATCCTCCTTTGTTTTTAAAATAAGAAAATCATTAACATGCTTCTTTAGACTAACTCTATCCCTTCCAATTTAAAAAGAAGAGAAAATTAAAGAATGCTTTGTAGGAAGGTTTGTTTGCTAACAGAATTTAGAAGTGCTCTTCAAATGTGCACTGGTAATCTCCTGCATCAGACCCACCAAGGGAGCATATTGAGGCAGACCCATTCTCTTGACCTGACTCTCTGTAAGTGATATGCAGATGCCCTCTAAAGTTTGAGAAGCATTTTTGATAGATTTGGGACAGCAAAGTCCCAAAACTTAATTAAGATATGTATTCTTCTTACGAATTTAGCAGTGCTCTTCAAATGTGCACTGGTAATCTCCTGCATCAGACCCACCAAGGGAGCATATTGAGGCAGACCCATTCTCTTGACCTGACTCTCTGTAAGTGATATGCAGATGCCCTCTAAAGTTTGAGAAGCATTTTTGATAGATTTGGGACAGCAAAGTCCCAAAACTTAATTAAGATATGTATTCTTCTTACATATTTTAAAACAATTATTTATTTAATTTATATTATTATTATTATTATTAAATTTGCTATAGAGCATGTTCACTCACCAGAGAAAGAAGAGAAGTGAGAAAGCAAGATGCCAGGTCTGGGACTCGAACCATGGTCAGTCATGTGGGAGTCCAGTGCTTTAATCATCATGCCACCTGCTGGTCCCTATTCTTCCTACTTATTAAACATGATGTTTAAATAAATACAACTGTTTATGGAGATAGGTAGTTTATATCATTGTAGAAAGAATAACTAGCCTTTACATGGATCTCATGAATAAGATTAACTGAGCCAAGAGAGGATAAGTCATGTTTTCACTATCAATTATGCTTTGTCTTACTAAAATCTAATAAAAGCTGTTGCACCATATTGAAATACATGTAATCAAGAATTTTCCTTTAGCTTGAAAGAAAGAAAATGAAAGATTATTTGAATTCTAAAAGTTCTCCACGTTATATAAAACTAGATATCCCAGCAACTCAGAAAGAGGGCAGAACTTGTTTATCTATCTAAAAAAGTATCTCTTGAATATTTGCTAAATACCAAATACTGGGATTATAATAGCAATTATAATAGCATTATAACAGCAATGGAAAGAAAGAATCACTCATCAACTTTTCAATCTCATTTAGTAGGCAAGATGTACAATAATAAAATAATCATATGTTCAAATATAAATTTATAACTGATAGCTGATATGAGAATGAAGTTTTGGGAATTCATCTAGGGTGCATTAGTTTCTACTTCTCCTTAACCAGAGTAAATCCCTTAATGCAATTATTCTCCATCTAGGAATTTATTCTATACACATGTTGTCTTACTTGCCCAAAGATAAAGGATGGGCTGCATTGTTTGCAAGTTTGTGAAAAACTTGAATGTTTACTGAGAGAGTGATTTAATAAATTGTTCGATAACTATAGAGTAGAAACATCTGTGTCTCTATAAAGACTGTAGTCAATAACAGCAAAAGATCTTACAATATATGTTACATGAAAAAAAACAGGTGCAAAACAACTTAAATATATGACCTCATAATACCACTTTTTTTCAGAAAAAGGGATACACACACACACACATACACACATATGTAATATACATATATATGTATTCATATATATATATATATAGTGTCTAGAAATAATTACTTTCCTCTGAAGAATAGGAAAAGCTATCTATTTCACTTTAAATTTAGTTTTATTATTTTTTTTTTTAGTTTTTTTCTTTGTAGTTTTTTTTTATTTTCAAGAGAGATTTCTTTTTCTTTTCTTTTCTTTTTTTTTTTTTTTTTTTTTTTTAGGGGGTGTGTGTTTGGT
>NW_006159746.1:754136-786481 GCF_000334495.1 Tupaia belangeri chinensis
TAAATTCCCTCCCTCTCCATTCTCCTCTCGGGATTTTGGGCACGCATGCACACACACACGCGTGCCCAGCGTGAGTTTTAAGTCACCGGATCTGGGACTTGAACCATGGTCGACTACATAGCAGTCCAGCAACATAACCATTACATCATCTACTGGTCCACCATTTTGTTTTTTCTAAGAGAGATTTTTTTGCTATAGGTCACATGCACTCACTGGAAAAACAGAGAGAGGCAGACAGACATATAGTGAGAACTCACCCCCTTCCAGGGAGGATGGCCATGCTCTAATCCCTTCTCCTACATTCTCCTCTTGGAATTTTGGCCATGCACACGCACACATGCCCAGCATGACTTTAAGTCTCTGGGTCTGGGACTCGAACTGCAGTTGATTACATGGGAGTCCAGTGACATAACCATTATGGTATCTGCTGGTCCCATAGTTTTATTATGTTTTTAATTGTGCCTATAATTGTTTCATTACAAGTGTATGTATTACACTGTAACTCATACAATTTTGAATACATATCACTGGCCCAATTATAGGATCATCAAATTATGATTTTTAGTGTCAGGACCCTAATAATTGGCAATTTAAAAACAATGCCATAGGAACAACAACTACTACTACAAAGCTCCACAGATGATTCTAACAACCAGCCAGATTGGAAACCACTGACCTACCACAGTAAAGGGCCAATGTGAGGACATTTTGTTTACGTTCAATTTCATTTTCTTACTTGGGAGCCAAAATATTCTGACAAAGTTCTAGAATCATTCAGAAAACAAAACTCACACTCTAATAAAAAATAACAATTATGCTAGTCACTAATGGCAGAGTTTCTTTCAGAACAAGATTGTTGTTCTGCTAGGAAAACTATTTCAAATTGACTTTAAGATCTACTTCAGGTAAATTGTACTCAGACTGCAAATATATCATCCTTCAAAAAGCTGTTATAGTACAGTATTTATTAGGGTCTACAAATCTTGATTTATTAAATGGACAAAAGATTTGAAGTAGAAAAACTGAAAATGAACTTTTTCACTTCAAAACCTCAGTGTGCCAGGAAACGTACTGCTTCTCATATTAGTACTGGTTTTTCATGACAATCCTGAGTTGAAATCAAATACAGTAGCTGATACTGTTCTCCATCTTTAATCATGTCTTTTTCTGCTTAAAAATATGAATAAAACAGCCTTTGAAGTGAATAAGCACATGGTTGCTCTAAATAACCCAAATAATGCCCAATTTAATTCTGATTCACATTCAGTAGTTATGCAAATTTTTAGCATCTCATTTTCCTCATCTATAAAATGGAATAGTAATGGCATCAAACTCACAGTGGTACTGTAAGCAGTTAGACGATGAGAACAGGTAAACTGTCTTGAATGTGCCTGGTATACAGTGATATTGAGAAATATGTTTTGCCTTTTCTCTTTTTTTTTAGGTTTTTGCCAGAGGGCACATGTGCTTGCTAAAAAGAGAAAGAGGAAGGAAAAGTGAAAAATTACCCCTCAAAGGGGAGGGACACACAGCAGTCTCTTCTGCATTCTCCTCTTGGGATTTGGGGCACTCATGCATACACGCCCAGAGTGATTTTCCAGCCACCAGGTTGAGGACTCGAACTCATGTGAGAATCCAGCACCTTAACCATCATGCCACCTGCCAGCCTTGCTGGATAATAAGCTTTTCATAGTAACCACTCTTCTAAGCTTTTGGGTGATAAAGTCATAGTCTCAGCAATTAAAGGGCACCATTTGAACGTGGATTTGATTTTGAAGCTTATGCTTTTTACTTAATATACTGCCTGCCTCCTTCAGCCATTTCCAGCACACATTAACTCGGAGCCATTTTATATAAAGCACTGGTCTAGACATGGTGCAAATGAAAGAATGAAAAGGACAAGATCTGCCTCTAGATTACAGTATAGAAGAGAAAATTAGAAATGCATAAGAGGTGAAGGCCCATGCCATGAGAAGCATTTAGGGAAGACAGTATCAGTTGACGGATAGTGCAGGACTGGAGGTGGGGGGTCGGATAGTCACCACCATGCTGTAGGGCTTAGGTCAGCTACATGAATGAGGAGGTCATTCAAAAAAGTTCAACAGCAAGAGAAAACTTAACCTTATGAGGATAAGAAAACTTAACCTTCTGGATACATACACTCTAAGATCTCGTTCCCTTCTCTAACGCTGTTCAAGGGGAAGGTGCCCAGAAACACTATCACCAAATATCTACATCTGTAAGTATTGGTGTTCTCTCATCTTTCTGACCCTGAAGACAAGAGTGGAAATAATCCAAATATATGAGTTTATAGTTCCCTAAAGCTGTGTCAGGGGAATGACACCCCACCAAGTTGATAGCAAGAGCTCTGCAGTCCCACCTGGCCAGGTTAGCAGCAGCAGAAAGAGTTCTGTTGCCTGATGGTGACTGGGTAGCCATGGAGGAAAAAAATCCCTGGCATCCATCCAAAGTCCAGTAAGCAGATGGCTCTAGGCATAAAAACCATTATGGTGATTGGCACTTCATTGGGATGCTCTGAGCAAGGAAGGGACCTGGAAAATGTCCTTCTCTGGCTGCCCTTCCTTCTGAGGCATATTGATGGCACAGGATGGGGAAAGGTTCCTGACTGCTGCCAAGGGGAGCAGAAATGGCCTTTAAAATCCAGGTTACTGCAATCTCCTAGGGAGTCAATCTGGTACCTTCCAACAACCGGAGAGCACCTTAAAGATGTATGTGCTGATTTCCTTTAGGACGGATGATATTCAACATATTCCATTCAAAGGCGGCTCAGAGAACAATAATGGATAAAGCTCCATGACACTAGGGGGAGGAGGGGGGTCAGTCCTCTGTAGCCAGGCCTTGCATGGCCGGTGACTGTTGTATGTGCTTTGCACTGGGTGACTAGGTTTGTTAGTTTAAAGGGTCATTACAGTAACAACCTACTTTGTAGAGGTCTTATCACTTGGGATATTTTAGAAGTTGAAGAATATCCATTTCTTCCCTAAAATTTATAAACCTGCCCTATTTATGATATTTCCTAACATTTCAAAAAGATATCTTAACTAATTGGTGTTAAGACATTTATCAATTACCTCACAATAGATACACACACACACACACACACACATGCACACACACACTGCACATTGCTTAGTCTCAATCTGCCTTTGCATAAACTTCTTTGAATCAATCAAAAATAAAATATAATGTCAAACTTCTGGCCTCTATCCCATGATCTTATCAACTCAATTTCAGTAAAAACATCTACCTATCAAAAGTCATTCTGATATGAGATGGACATTGTTTCCGTATGAATTATATCTATATGACATTTAACTATTTTTCACTTTCAAATTAGTTTTTAAATATAGTTAAGAACTACTCTTTCCTGAACAAAACAGTAATGAAATATCATAGCCAAAGTACTCAAGAGTCTTTTGACTTTGATTGCTCTTTAAATAAATTACAGAGGCTGTGCTGTTTTATAAAGAAGTTATTTTAGAGTAGCAAAATCTGGTTGCTATTTTTCAATGCTTGAAACAGTTTAATATAAAGGTTTCTGATTATTTAATAATCTACCCATATTACCCAATAAATGACTAATTTGGAGAGGGGTCTGATCATAACTTTGATCAAAACAAAGAAGCTGTAATAAGTTATTGGTCACAGAAATTATACTATATTATACCAAATTACATTATGTTAACAAGTTAACACTTGATCATGTAAATGTATACCTTTATAAAATACTATGTGAAGTACTATTTTAGTTAAGAAGGACAACTTCATAATTAGGGAATATGTTAGCAATATGCTATTATCAAAATTGAGAGTATAAGAAACCATTTTAAATAAAAAGTGACTAGCATACAAATAAAATAAAACATAGGGGATCAGGGTGAGTGCAGATGAAGTCTAGCCAAGAAATAAAAAGTCAACAAACTCGTGTATTTATACACAGCTACTTTTCAAAAGTATATGATAAAAATTTTTCTTCCCAGGAAAGTAAGTAAAATTGCTAGATACTAAGGGTTTTTTTTAAATTATTTCATCTAATTTCCATAATGTGGAAAGGACTTGGCCCCATTCTTAAGGAATACATTTTCTAACTCTAGTCTCTTACTGCACCCATCTCAGTGAGTAACCCACAACTGCTTAGGCATGGCCTGGGGTCTTGGCTCTATTTCTTTCCTTCAGCTGCATCAGTAGATATAAGGTAGTCTCTGGCCTTCCCTCATAATAGCTTGGGTTAGCTGTGCAGAACTAACTCTTAAGGACAGGCCCCAAATTATAGATTTGATGAGAGAAGGAGTGGTTAAATCTCGGAATCCATCTTTCCAAATTCTTTAAGATTCACTACACCTTTCTCCCCATCTTTATAAATCTAATGGAATCAAGTAGATCTCAGGTTGCTGGCTTACGGAGCTGTCCTTTTATTTCACTTACCCTTTCTCTGATTATTGATGCTACATAACTGGTTAAAGGGGATTTGTGTCTAAACCTCTCAGAGAAATATTGATCTGCAGTGTGTAAAGTTTGAGCTCATTTTAATATGACCCATTTGAAATATGTTTTGATTTTTAATCATTAAGCCCAATTTTCTGGGAAAGGTATCTGAGTAAAATAAAATCCTTCTAAGAATTCACATGCAAATTCATTGCAAGTAAATTTCTCCTGAGTAAACACAGAGCATGCTCTAAAGAAGCACTCTATCCATATTAAGACACAATTATTTCAAATCAATCATAAAATACAAATTTTGAAAAATTAGCTCGTAATCTAGCATTTAAATATGAGTACCTCCAGCCAAGATCTTCTCTTCCAACTCTGCCATTTGTTTCTTATAGGCCCTTAAAGCTGCTTCTTTGAAAGATGGTCGAATTCTCTTTGGCTTTGTGATTTCTACTGGTGGTTCAGGGATGTTTTGGTTTTCATCTTCTCTTATTTCCATTTCAGCTGATGTTTCACTTAAGGGTTCCAATCCTCCTTCACTAACAACATCATCTGCCTGTCCATCATAACCCTCATCTTGTGGGGTTTCATAGGGTGTTGCATATGACGGGTGATCGTATTCCTGCATTTGTTCATCTAGTTCAGTAATACTAGTCCTATTTTCTAACTTAGCAAGGACTTGTTCCATAACTTCAACATAATCTGTTTCATTATCAGCCACCGGTTCACTATAGTCCTCCTCATCCTCTGCTTTGTAGTAATAGGGTTCCGTGTAGACATCAGAGTCAAGTGTAGTACTTGACTCATTTGCAGTTGACTGGGATAATGTCCGAAATCTCCCCATTAAGGAAGAGCCACTGTCCTCATATCCACTGAGACTCTGTGTGCTTTTGTTCCATACTACTTCCAAGGCTGATTTAGCCCTCTGCAGTGTAGATCCAAATTTGGGGAAGCTGAAAGTCTTATCAGAAAGATCAATGCTTAATCGACTGTGCCATGATTTGGGTGGAACATCCTCGGAATCATCACTTTGCAATTCACTTTGACTTCTATACATCATGGACAACTGGTTTTGATTTTGGTACAACTCTTTAGAATTAGTTTCCTGATAAGAATCATATGGGCCAACCCACTGACCCTGTGGCTCATTGTCCAAGCCAGGGCATGGAGATGAGTTATCATCCTGGGTTAAGTCATAGCTCTCTGAGTCATCCTGAAGGTCACTGTGGCACTTTCCCAAGTCTTCTAGATCTTTATTATAAACACTCAGCTGTTGGTCAGACAGACTGTTTGTGTCATCATCAAATGCTTCCTGAGTAGATGAATCCAAGCCTAAATCAGCTCCTTGGTCTACCTGATTCCATTCCTTCCATGGAGAAAGATCCTCATGTAAAGAGAGCTGAGAATCACTGTAATGACTTCGATCTCCGGATGCACACACCATGCTATTGCTCATACCACTATCCACAGTCTCTGTGTTCTCAATTTCACTCTGTCCCTGAATGCCCTGGCCGCTCCCATTCAAACGCTGTTCCTTAGGACTATCATACAAGGTAAGCACACCCTCCTGTTTCCTCTGCCAAAGTTCCCGGTCTGAAGATGACAGGAGGGAGCTTCCATTAGTTCTAATGAAAAACTGACTTTCAGAAAAATCCTCCGAGTAAGATTGACACAATTTGGAAAAGTCAGATTCAGAACGACTAAGTTTAGCAGTGAAAAAATCACTCTGTGAATGCCAGAGAGGGGTCGCATCTGCACGATGAGCTGTGGTTTGTCTTTCCAAGTTACCAGATTCTGGCAACTGTGAGGAAATTTTATCATAATCCGATTTATTTGAAATTCTGCTGCTATTCGCACTTTTATTCTTGGATTTAGCACTGTGTGATTTTGAGCTTGCTTTCGAAGTACTTCCCTTTGTTGGAAACTCTGACTTGGAAAGCACAGCATAACTGTTTCTATTGAGGTCCGATTCCAACTCACCATCACTGTCATCGGGTGACTGCCAGTGGTTCTTCTTGATTTTGGGCTCTGGAGTGGACAATTTTATATCCATGCTCTCATACGTCTGAGAGGATGGTATTCCTTTTTCCTTTCTTTCTCTGACGTCATGAGTCAGAATATCTGTTGAGATTCCAATGCCTGTTCCTTTGAGTTTATATGATTTTTTTAAGACAGAATCTCTTTGCTGAGGGGTTTCAAAGTACACAAGTATGGGTCGAGGCTTTGCATTTGGGCAGTCCCTTTGGTGTCCTATCCTTTGAGCAAATTCAATTTTAATAGCATTTGGTGCATCTGAAAAACCCATTTTATCAATTAGAATTTGGTATACCACACTTTCAGTGTATTCAAATCTTTCTTCAGGCACGTTTAAAAATCTCAAGCTTGCCTTGTTACCTACATGACCCAGATGTTTAATATAATCATGGATGTCTCTGGTTTCCCTCCGAGACTGGACAAACCCTGTCCGTAGCTGTTCGATTTCGCTTTGTACAACCTCTACACTGCTGGAGATCTCATCAATAGAGTGCTTGAGAGCATTAACGTGCCCTCGAAGTTCACAAAGTTCTGTTTCGATCTGACTGATTCCCTGAAGTTCTTTAAAGATCATTTCCATGACATCGTGTGTTTGGCTAATGCAGCCAGAGGAACTGAACCCTGGCTCCAGAGCATTTGTCTTTGGGTTTCGGGCCGTTCTGTCCAAAGACTTGCTTCTTATTCCCCAGGTTTTCTTCATGGTGCTCAGCTCTGAATCTGAGGAAACACACTCTTGACTCTTTTTCCATTTCCTCAGCTTTCTCAAAGCACCTAGTTTTAAGCTATGGAGAGTGCGTTCTCCATCAGAACTACCCTCAGAGGGTGCGAGGCTGCTTGAACTCTTTCTATTGCGTCTAACAGGCATCGTGTGGGTTGATGGTACCTGGTTTTCTGTACTACTCTTTAGTTCATTTAATGACTCTGAGTAAGAACTCTCGATTGAAGATAGCTCTTGAAGCAGATCCTCATTATCACTGTTGATTACACTAATATTCTTTTGAAGGCCATTGGCAATAGCTACTCTGTAACTAAAGGTCGGTGAGAGAGAAAATTCCTTATTAGCCCCGTCTTCTTCTGTCGATAAGTTGCGAGTGGAAGAACACTTTGCAATCTTCTTTACAGTGCTTTTCAGGGTGTTGGAAAATTTGGGGGGTTTGATCTGGCCAACAGTAGAAAAGTCTTGATCTTTTTTCTGGGGATGATTCTCCTTTTTTTTGGTTGTATTTCCCAATTTCTTTGTAAACATTCCTTTGCAAAGCTTATGTAGGTAAGGTAAAATCAAGCTCTTGAAAAGATTAGCTACCATGGAGAGCAATTAGTGCAAGCTTTTCTTCCCCCAAAAGTAAGCAAAGTATTAAGATGACAATCTGTATCTCCAGGGCAGGCATCACTGTTCAGATGTTGTGGGAATCATCGATGGCAACAGGAAGGGCAGCCATGGTGCTGCCACAATGGTGATGATCTGTGAAAATCGGAAGAAAGCTCCATTTATCAAAGACATTCTCTCCTGGAGGAGGGATTTCCTTAATCTCTCTCATTTCCGCATAATTTCATGCAGTGTCTGAAAAAAAAAAAGGAGGGGGGAATGTTAAAAATGAACTATTATAATTCAGTTCTAGAGTTAACCCACTTCTAACATTTTTAAAAATTATAATATAATTATGAAAAATTGCAAAGAGAATAGGAGAATATATGAATTTTTAAAACTAGTTAAAACAAATCAGTATCAATAACTATTACGTTGTCTGGAAAATCATAGTATTTTTCTATGTTTTTCTATACAAAAATGTGTCATTACTTTCTGGATGACCCAATACATTTAAATTTATTGTTTCCCCAAATCACTTAAATGTATATACAATTAAAATAGAATTAAAAGGAACCAGTAAATGGCATAAAAATTACATCACTGCACTCCCACAGAGTCGACCTTGATTTAAGTCCTGAGCCCAGCACCTAAAACTCACACTGGGTATATGTGCATGTATGCCCAAAATCTCCAAGAGGAGAACGGAGGAGAAGAGATTGCAGTGTGACTATCCCTGCTGGGGAATGATTTTTCGCTTTCTGTCTCTCTGTCTCTCTGGTGAGTGTACATGTCCTATAGCAAAAATCTCTCTTTAAAAAAATAGTAATTAAAAATAATCATGATGGGAACCAGCAGTTAGCGTAATGGCTATGTCGCTGGCCTCCCACGTAGTCGACCGCGGTTCGTGTCCCAGACCCGGTGGCTTAAAACTCACGCCGGGCGCGTGTGCGTGCATGCCCAAGATCCCGAGAGGAGAATGGAGGAGAAGGGACTGCGGCGTGACCATGCCCCCTGGGGGATGATTTCTCGCTTTCTGTCTCTATGTCTCTCTCTGTCTGTCTGGCGAGCGCACGCGCCCTACAGTGAAAATCTCTCCAAAAAAAAAAAAATCATGATTATTTAGAAAATATTGAGTAAAACTACAGGCAACTTATACACCCATATTAACTTCATAATATTTGGCCTTTATTTCCTTTCCTAAAATTGTGATTGTGTATTTCTTATTTTTGTATAAGTAAACACCCCAGATATTTTAAACTCACCAAATTAATATTATTCTCATTTTTTAACTTACTTTTCTAGGTACTCAATGATGAAGAATTTCATTTTTTTTTGTTTGTGGTTTTTGAATTGACTTTACAATTTTATCACTGAAATGTATCCAAGAATAACAGTAACAGCCAGAAGACTTTGTTGGTATTAGAATAGGTATTGGGGTCAATAAATAATCTATTTACTTCATTTGAAAAAGGATCATAAGAGCCAGAAGGAGGCATAGTGGTTAAGGTGTTGGACTCCCACAAGGCCAATCACAGTTCAAGTCCCAGACCTGGCAGTTTGCTTTCTCACTTTCCCTCTCTCTGCGTCTCTGTCTCTCTCTCTCTCTCTCTCTCTCTCTCTGTTGAGCACACATGCCCTACAGCAAATCAAATAATGATAAAATTAAATAAATAATTATGTTTTTAAAGCTGCATCAGAAACTTTATATTGTTTTAGGAACCTGCAGACTCTGTCAGCTCTCTCCAGTTGGAAATCTGCCAATTTCACTTCCACCATTGCTCTGTGAGGACTTGGGGAGTAGATACTCTGGCCAGGAGCCAAGCCTCACAAGGGACCAGAGAGTGTAAATGAGAATGGGAGAAGAGTTAGAGGTGAGAAAGACTGACTTCAAGAAGCCCATGTCTTCTTGGGTTTCCACAATTGTCAGAGAATAATTTCTCCTTGAAAAAAGGGTGTAATTCATTCAGAATTATAAACTAAAACCTATTTTCTACTAATAATATCAAGAAATTGACCCTGAAATAAGTTTAAAAAGCATAATATTTATTACACTCCTAGGTGACCTCCCCTTGTGACGAAAAGACCTAGGAAAGTTGCATTGGAGTAGGGTATATAATAGACTCGTAACATTTGTTGGATAAATGACTATATAAAAACAAATATGTGGACAAGCAAATTTATAAATTAATAGATGATCAACAAATGCTCCAAAAAGCTACGGGCTAAACTAGACCTTAAATAATACAGAGAAAGAATCTTAGTGTAAGAGACTTTTATGCACTATCCAAAGACGAAGTATCTTCCTCCTCCCAGAGATAAAGGCCTATGATGAGACTGGGACTAAGGGATGGGAAAAATGGAAACAGAATATAACAGTTTTGAAGTTGAGGTTCAGAAGCTCCATTTTATGAGAAAGCTCTAATGGTTATTGGCTTTCCTTATGGTCCCTTGACCTGTACTACCTGCACTGGAATCCCTGCTGATCTTGAAAAAGTTATTTCTCTACTGCCTTAGCTTGTATATTTATTACATTGAGAGAGAAATATCATCTCCTTACAGGGACCATTGTATAGTTTAAATGAGTTAACACATGGAAAATCCTTAGAACATTGTCCAGAACATAGCAAAGCCTAGCCAGTATGAGTTATCCTTAGTACCCAAAAAGGTACTGAAAAGATACAAGCAGTCACAGAAGATGAAGCACATGGAATCTGACGTGAAATTTAAGGGAGAAGTGGGATGCAACCCAGGAATCTTGCTAGACTGGAAGATGAGATGAGCAAAGACATTCTAAAGAAGCAGTTGGAAAAGCAAGGGAAGATGCTTTCCTTCTTTTCTGACACTGAAATCTCATCATCCCCCTTACTGAATTCCTGTGAGGTGTGTGTATGATTAAACAATCACATCAAAAGACCACAGCTGCCTCAGAGAAAGGTTCGGTGAGTGTAATCTTCCCCTGTGCAATTTCCTTCAAACAATAGACCGAGATAGGGATGGTAGCTGATGCCTATTTACTCGAGAAACAAATTACCCCACAAATCCTCACATAAACTCTTAGAAGAAGAAATTATTATGCCTATTATACAGGCATAATAGGTTCAAACAGATAAAGAGAAATAGCCAACAATTGCACAGCTACATAAAACGATAGATTGGTCCTTAGACCTACAATCTGTGAAGCAATCATTTTCATGCAAAGTGAATACTATCAGTGATGACTGACATGCCTCCTTACACTCACTGCATATAAACCCACATACGTACTGTCCTCTCTGAATTTCACTTTTTAAAAAAAAAAAAAAAATCTTCTCTTTAGGGAACCAGCAGTTAGTGTAATGGCTATGTCGCTGGACTCCCACGTAGTCGACCATGGTTCGCGTCCCGGACCCGGTGGCTTAAAACTCACGCCGGGCACGTGTGCGTGCGTGCCCAAGATCCTGAGAGGAGAATGGAGGAGAAGGGATTGCGGCGTGACCATCCCCCCTGGGGGGAAATTTCTCGCTTTCTGTCTCTGCCTCACTCTGTCTGTCTGGCGAGCGCACACACCCTATAGCGAAAACCTCTCCAAAAAAAAAAAAAAAAAATCTTCTCTTTAAAAGAATTATTTATCATCATTATTATGTTTTAATTTGCTGCAGGGTACACACCCTCACCAAAAAAAGAGAGAGAGGGAGAGAGGGAGGGAGAAAGTGAGAAAGCAAGCCACCAGGTCCAGGACTCAAACCGTGGTTTGCTATGTAAGAGTCCATTGCCTTACCACCACACCACCTGCTGGCCCCCAAAGGAAATATCTTAAGTCTGGGCAAAATCAATGTGGAGTGGCTGGAAGACATAAAGGGGACCAAGATACCACCTGACTGTCAACCATTTGAATTTAAAAGCTTGTACTTACCCTCCAGTTGTGTTACCTTTCACTACACAGCCACACATTCTTTGCAGAAATACGCTTAAGATTTAAGGTTTGAGGAAAGAAAACTTCGAGAAAGATGAAAGCACTTGGCTAGTGGCCAGAGGATGGTGTGGTGGTTAGAGTGCTGGACACTCCCACATGGCTGACAACAGTTTGAGTCCTGGAATCAGTGGCTTGCTTTCTCACCTTCTCTCTCTTTGTCTGTCTCTCTCTCGTCAAATTATAAATAAATAAATAAATAAATAAATAAATAAAGTTAAATAAATAATTCTTTTAAAAAAAATGGCTCTTTTTGATAAAGGAAGCCTTAATAATAACATTTAATTCTTACTATGTGCCAAGCACTTTGCATACAATGTACTAAAATGACCTTATCTGATTTCTCTAATAATTGTAAGATGTAAGTATTAATATTTTCCAATAAGGAAGCTGAGGTTTAGGGTTTTCTGAAACTCGCTTTAGGTCTATGCAGTTAACAAGCAACATGGCCCCTGATTTGGACAAGTGTATGAACTCTGAAACTCATACTAGTGTTGAGGGAGGAATAAAATAGTTTTGCACACATGTTAAAAACTTCGTTTTGTGAGACAAATATATAATATAAAGCTAGACAAATAAACTTTTTTAAAAAATGGCCTTACCAACCACATTGTAAGGCACTGCTGCATAACACTGAAGCCATTTGGGAGGCCCTCAGTCCAGATCCTGGGTCGACCTGAATAAGCCAGTTACATCCATGGTGCATCATGATCCTGGCTGACTGAGGTGGGGACAGATCATCGTGTGGTGAGACCTTATCAAGGGTATACATCTCTGTCTACTTGTTAGTCTGTCTCCTTCTTTCTGTCTCTCTCAATAAATAAATGGATTTATGAAATTAAAAAAAAAAACTGGATGCCTTCATGGGATAAAGGAGCTAACGAACCTTTAAATATTCAGCAGTTAATTGTTAAATCATGACCAGAAATAAGTCAAAACATTTTCATATCTATAAGCAATTTCATGTTCCTATTAAATGTAGTACAGTAGATGAGTCAGAAATTTAGTGGTTATTATTTGAGAAGATGCAGACAACAATGAGACAGGTAGTTCCTGTCATGATACAGCCCAACTAGCTCACCTCCCCAGATCCTGCACTCTGGACCCAAGAAAGATGCTTTTCTCACTGACCTTTGCCCTGATTTCCTGGAGTCTTGTCTAAGCTACAAATCTCATGCTTGTTACCTGTATTCCTGAGTTTCTACCATCTGCCTAATCCTAGACAAGGGTAACCTCACTGTTTCTGCTCTTTTATTTGCACTGAGTTTGTATCAAACATCCTGAACTTATTAATCTGTTAGAGTAATAACTAATTCATCATAAGAATATAGCAAGTCTGCTTCTCCAAATAGTAGTACCTCATCAGACTATGTCCTAAACTATATATTATGATCCTTGATTCAAAGAAATTCTCCCCCCAGATAAGCAAAAGAGTGATATACAAATAGGGTTCACCAAATATCTAACAGTAAATTCTTGGTGATTTGGAAAGTAGCTGAATCAAAAAAACTTTCCATTGGGTAGAAAGGTGGAGCTACTTAGCAGAGAAGTACAGGGAAGATGCATCCGAGCATGAAGTCTCAGTGGGAAGTCAAACCACCAGCCAGCATGTTCTTCATGAGATGTTCCATGCAGAATCCTTCCAGCACAGCAAAGGAGAAACACAGGGAAGCTGGAGGTGAAAGGGCAAGCCAGCCACACCAAGAGCCAGTAAGGAGCCTCAAGGATTGATGAGAGGGAGCAGATGAAAATACAAGGTAGAACAAGGCAGGTCATGAGTAAACAAGTTGACCTCAAAGATTAAGTTTTAAAAGGCTGGAAGGTGGCACAACTATAAAACATGACACTCTGTGAAGGTGACCCAGATGGAAGTATTCTAGGTTTATGTCTAGAGACATCCCTAAGTATGCTGGGTATATGCATGCCCATGATCCAGAGCTGGCTACACTGGGGACAGATCATGGAGTCAAAACCCTATTGTGGGTGCTTTCTCCACCTATTGCCCATGGAAGAAATATTTTTTTTTAAAGATCAAGTTTTTAATTGTTGATAATAATGGATATGGTAATATCTTCGACTAGACTGTGTATCCATGCTTGGAAAATCCACTTTGCGTACCATAATGATACATAGTAATAGAATGTAAAAAAAATAAATAAATAAACAGGAACAAAAAAGGATCAGGTTTTTTTTTAAGGTATCTTCTAGAAAGTTTTATTGGTTCAGTAGAGTTTATAACTGCTTTGGATATCTTTTCCATTTGAAGGAGTAAAAGGTCTGTACAAAAAGTTTTTTATGGAAAGTGCATATTATTAAAAAACTATGTGTGGATTTCACTTTTTTGCACCAAATTAAACATGTACTTTAATCCCATTTTGGCATAATTTTTTTGTTTTTATTGCCAGTGGGCATGTGTGCTCAATCAGAGAGGGACAGAGAGAGAAAGCACCTTCTGGTGGGGTGAGGTGACCCCACCATCCGTTTTCCTCTCTCTCCAAAATGTTACAATATTGCACACACTTGCAAACACACCAGGCATGTTTTTCAAACCCCCCTAGGGTCAAAATTTGGACCACAGTTGCACATGTGAGATCTGGATCTGTACACACGGGCTTAACTACAGTGTTACAGGAACAGCCCTGCAAGAACTTTTGGAAGCCCCCTATATATTTAAAGTGACACAGAAATGACCATGACAACAAAAATTGCTGAAACACAGTAACACATACAATGATGTTTTGAGAAATTATTCATTCATTGCCTTATTTAAAGCAAAAAAAATTAATTATTTCAACAAAGGTGATCACACTAGAAAATGATTAAAAAGTTACCTCAAAGTATAATTTTTTAAGTCAACAGGAAGACCCATCTTCTCAATAATGAAGGCCAAATTGCTCAAGTGTTCTCTTTATTTTAGCTAGTTAAATATTCTGTGAATTTCTTCATCTAATAACCACTTACATATACTTTTTACTTCCTCAGATTGCTACTTTGCTTTAAGAGTAAATAATGGCAATTCAATAGAAACACATCTTTCAGAATCTATGAAGCACTTTTCTGTGCATCATCTCAAAAGATCTTCATGGTAAACTTGTAAGGATATTATCTCCAGTTAGTGGTTAGCAATGCTGAGTCTCACAGATGTTAGTGTAGTTACTTAAAACCCTAGTTTTTTCACTATAATAATTTACATTCACCTTACTTTAGATATAACATATTGTAATAGTTCACTGTCTTCCTCATACTCTCCATCAATTCAAACCACCCTGTGAACTGATTTTCTGTCTAATTTTTCTTAAATATATCCCTCTTCTTGTTCTTGTAAACCCTCTACTCTAGGCTACATCAGGTTCCACAGACATACTAAGCTTATTCTCTCCTTGTTTCTTTATTCTCCTTTCTCACCCTGCTTAGAACATCCTCCCCCTAATCTATTCCCAATAATTCACAAGACAAGTCAAGACTCTTTTCCATAAAACCAGTCATCTTCTTTTTCTATTATAGTCTGAACTATGGTATTTAATCCATATGTCTCTAAACTGTTCATCAAATATCTCTTGTACATGATTTTTCAATTTTTAAACTGTTTATTATATGCCAGACACTATTTCTTGAGTGCTTTGTATAGATTTCTGCATTCATGTTTGATAGCAATTCTACAGTAGATATTCTTATTAATTCCTATGTTATAGATGAAGAGATTGAGAGCCTGAGTATCTAAGTCCAAAGCCACATAGCTAGAAAGTATTGAAGCAAGAATTACAATCCAATTTGACTGGATTCACAGTCCTTTCTCATAAATACTATTCTACACAACTATGCCTCAGAAGACAAACCCTAGGAAAATAGGTGGTCACCTACATGACATGTTTGAAAAACTCCCACCTCCAAAAGAATCTATACTAATTTGTACTATAAGAGCCTTATTCCTTTTTTAATTAAGGTTTTAGTCCTTGTTAAAAATGGGAGTATTACAAAGATGACTCTTGTTTTAAGGTTTACCAGATACTTTATCTCAGCATTAATGGTTTGTGAGAACATTCCCTAAGATGTGGAGAAAACATGGAGGAGAGTGAGGATAGGAAGAATCTACCACCAAAGGAGATAGGAAGAGGATAATCTTGAAATGAAGGACCGAGGAGCCTAGAATAATTGCCCATTTACTGTCTTGGCATGGCATGGCATGGCCTGACTCTGTTCCGAGGTAAATTGCACACTCCTTGATGGTAAACCTATGGCTTCTTTAGTCTCTGCACATGTATAGAGAGCAGAGCACAGGCACCCTGGTCTAAGCAGCATTTCAGAGCCAAGTTGTTTGCTGTAAGTTTTGTTTGCTTGATTTTTACCTTACAAATTACCACAACTACCCTTTTTGTTGTTGCTTTCATTTTTTGCTTCACTTTTTATTCAATAAACCAGATGGGGAAACTCAATGTATATGATCGTAAATGCAGAGCTCTTTTGGTTGAGTTGAGGGAGCAGGGCTGGTGTCCCACTTTACCCTGTTGCCTCCACACAGATTGAAATCACTATATTCTCTCTGTGGACTCCTAGGACAGAAGTATGGTTTGAACAGAACTGATGCTCAAATTGTGCACATCACAAAAGAGAAACCCAAAAGGTCAAAACACGGGGCTGAGTTCTCACAGCAGAACTGGAACAAAAATTCAGGTCTTTTCTGCACTGTCCTGTATTTCCTCTAAAGAATCACATCCAAGGGTCTGGCATCATCCTGCTTGACACAACTCTGTTTGATTACACAACATAACTCTATTCTTAAGTCATTTGACTTCTACCTTGATTCAGTATAGCCAATGCCTGCAATTTTCTAAAATTGGACAGCCCTTTGAGAATAAGAGAGAGTTCTGGAAGCAATTCCTGTGAGCAATTTTACATGTTTTAAAATTATTATTAAAGAGTTAAACTTATAAAGGAAAGCCATTGAGGAACACTACCATTCCAGAGCAAAAGTTGAAAGTAGGTCCAACGTTTCTCACTTCTTCTGTCTCACTACATGGACATATCAACACCTGAGTGCTCTGTGCCAAGGCAGGAGGTCCAGATTACTGTGAGAAGAAGTTATCTTCTCTGCACTTCCTAAATGCATTCTGTGATTTCCATCCTAATAATAGAAATCTACTCTAACTTCAGTCATAATGAAGATTATCCTATATTCTTAAAACAATCCCAGAAGGCAAAATATCATTCTCATTATAAAGACAAGAAAAAAAGCTAGACTCAGAGATCCTAAGTAATTTACTCTAGACTGACTCCACCAATAGTATTTGGATCTGAAGAATTTCTGTGTAGCTATCAAACCATACTAAACCACATTGCTTAAGTTAGATAACATCAATTAAATCAAGGAGTATTTCCATCCTCTTGAGTAGGAGGGATCTGCCATTTGGTATCTTGTTGAGCTCCAACATATACCATCCATCATTTTGCAGAGAGAATATGGAAGGAGATTTAAGTCAGACTGCCTGTTTTGATTCATGACTTTGCCATGCATCATCAGTACACATTGAGCAAATTGTTTAACCTCTCTGTGTTTCAGTTTCCACATCTGACAAATGAGGTAATAAGGGTATCAATTTCCTCCTGTTGTTGTAAGGATTAAATAGAAAATAGTTAGGGTAGTATACAAAACATCAGATGCACTAAAAATGTTAAGTATTGTTATATTTATTAATAAATAATAAGGTTCCCATCCAAGCAAACCCTTCATTTATCCCCTGTTCTTTTTAGACTGCAGGACAGTCAAGAAAACTCCAGAGTAAAAGAGTCCTTCTTTTGTGTTTATTTATACTGATGCAAATTTTTCAATGTCTTTTTAAAAGGACAGTAAAAAATCACACTAATTTTTAAGATTTCTGAGGAAGATTAAAATATGTAGTGTTATATGTTGTTAAAAGAGTATTTCTTCCATGGCTCATTTCCTCCCCCACTCGCCTTGGACTCTCAGGTGTGTTGCTTAGGACTGTGAGATGATCTATACTCCTCCCCAGACACCTATTTTAGTGAAGGGTCTTGCCTTACAGCAGGCTGTCTCCAGTTGCAAGGCTTTACAAGTGAGACCCGTGGCTCATCACCTCCCCTACTCCACAATGGAGTCTCAGGACTTTGGAGTTTTCCAAAGGTGCAGCGCTTTGTCCGAAATTGAAGCTAAGCTCAGGTGTTCAGCCTCGGGCGCACCTGTTCTCTAGAAATGGGGAGGACTTTGGGTCATCCAGGACCAGTATCAACAGTGCAAGGTGCTGGTGAGCAATGGGGAGGTAGAGCAGAAGAGAGAGAGCCAATTGCTAACTTTCACATGTCTTTGAACACTCAGTAATACCTCAGGGAATTCAGGAAGGCACATATAGATCACCAGATGACTAGAAACCATTACAGAGACATAAGAAATATGAGCAACCAACAGAATGTCTCTTCCCCAAGGGAAAACATCAATTCCTCATCGCCCACAAACAGCACAATGGAACTTGTGGAAATACCAGATAAACAATTCAGTATATTTATAGTGACCAAACTAAATGAGAATCAAGAGAAAAGAGAGAACGAGTGCCAGGAGAGGGAGAAGCCCTTTCACAATTTGAAAGAAGAAATAGACACGATAAAAGAAAATCAAATGGAATTGTTAGAGATAAAGAATGTGATACAGGAAATTAAAACCTCCCTTGAAAGTATTAAAGCAGATTAAAGGAAAACTATGCTCTAAGCTCCATCTTCTAGACTCCTGACATATTCCAACAAGCACAGTGGAGGAGAGATTTTGTCACAGAATGACCAGAAATACCACAGAGGCACAAGAAACATGAGAAACCAAGAAAATATCTCTCTCCTAATGGAAAAGAACAATCCCTCATCATCCACAGGCAGTACAGTAGAACTTATGAAAATGTCTGATAGAGTATTCAGAATATTCATAGTGACTAAACTAAACGAGAAGCAAGAGCTGAGATAATGAACTCCAGAAGATGCAGGAAAAAAGAGACAATGAGTCCCAGGAGGTGTTGGAGTTCTTCCATGACCTAAAAGAGGAAATACACACCATAAAAAGAAAAAATCAAATGGAACTATTAGAGATGAAGGCTGCCATTCAGGAAATCAAAACCTCCCTCAAAAGTATTAAAAGCAGGTTAGTCCATGCAGAAAATCAAATCTCAGATGTTGAAGGCAAAACCTCTGATCTAGGGGGAAAAATAAATAAGAAAATAACCCCCCCCAAAAATGAGAATACTATACGAGAAATACTAGATAGCATTAAGCACCCAAACAGGACCCTGGAATATGATAGAAAATGGATGAATATGGAAGATTTGTTGCTGAGTAAAGCAAGTCAGGCTATGAAAGAGAGACATTGTATACCTCCACTTAATATATACCAAATAGTCACACTCTATGGTAGAGACTGAAAGACTGGAGGACATAAAAGCATTAAAAGTTGTTATGGATACTAGAGAAAGAGTGAAAGGGAAGAGTGTAGGAAAGGAAATTTGGGGGGAAAAAAGGAGAGGTAAGACATGTAGGACACAGGTATGGCTTATTATCTGTCGATGAGGACATGTATAGAGTTCTCAACTGGGCTAGACTGAAGTGTATATCATGCTGGGTAAAGTCTCTTTACAATCTAAATGATGTATGGTGATTAAATGTATAAATATTAATAATAATAAATAAAACTGTGAATGGCAAAATGAAAAATAAATAAATAAATAAATAAAGCATTGTATTTCTGCTGTCCCACACACACACACAAAAGTTTCTGCACAGCAAAAGATACAGTAATTAGTGTGAACTGACAACCCTCAGTATGGGAGAATATTTTTGTAAATTATGCCTCAGATAAGGAACTGATAATCAGAATGCACAGGGAAAACAAGTGACTTTACCTGAAGAAAAAATAAAAAAGAAAGAAGAAGATTAACCCAATTGAAAGATGGGAAAATGAGCTGAACAAAAATATTTCTAAGGAAGACATATAAATAGCCAAGAAGCATGTGAGGAAAGGCTCAACATCCTTCATCATAAAGGGGGATGTGGATTAAAATTACAATGAGATATCACCTAGCCCGTCAGAATGGCGAAGATTAAAAATACAAAAAATGATAAGTGTTGGCAGGGCTCTCGTGAAAGGGGAACTCTCCTACACTGTTAGTGGGAACGTAAATTGGTTCAGCCACTGTGAAAAACGATATAGAGGTTCCTCAAAGATCTACAAATAGAGCTACTGTTTGATCCGGCAATCCTACTTCTGGGTATATACCCAAAGGACAGGAGAATTTTCAGTCGGAAAACTACTTACACATTGTTTATTGCAGCATTATTCATGATTTCTAAAATATGTGACCAACCCAAATATCCACAAACAGATAAATAGATTGAAAAAGTGTAGCACATATACTCTATGGAATACTATTCAGTTATAAAAAACAACAAGACCCTGGGATTTGTTAGAAAGTGGTTGAATATGGATGATTTATTGCAGAGTGAAGCAAGCCAGGTAATGAAAGAAAGATATTGTATGTCTCCACTTAATACATACTGACTATCCACACTCTATGGTAGAGATTGAAATATTGGAGGAAATAGAATAGTGAAATTAGTTATGGACACTGAAGACAGTGTGGAGAGGGGGGAAGGCAAGAGTATAAGGGAGGAAATCAGGGAGAAAAAATAGAGTGGCATGACAATTGTGGAACACAGAAATGGTTTATTACCTGTTAATGATAATGTGCATAATATTCTCAACTGGACAGGTCTGAGAAGTATTTCATGTTGGGTAAATTGCCTTTACAAGCCAAATGATGCATAGTGATCAAATGTTTGAAAAAAGTAATAATAATAATAATAATAATAATAAAATGAAACATTCAAAATAACTTTAAAAAGTGCATTTCTTTTAAAATACGTATTTTAAAGGAGTAGATAACAAACTCATGACAATGAATGTTTTACTGATTCTAAGTCACACATATTCACATTTCTCAAACTGGGATTAGGACTACAGAAATTTAATTTGCTTTCTTTCATGTCATAGGAAGGATATGATCTACTTCATGAAGGTGTTTGAAAAATAAGTGTGTTAATGTGGTAATGAGAGTAAACACATGTGACGTTTTTTGGCAAGACACATATTTGGTTTCACTGATAGCCATTTTCTTCTTTATTTCTCCCTCTCTCACTCTGACAAAAATCTTACTGAAATTAAAACTCATGAAGATAGTTAGAATGTCTTTAATTCCTTTCTTGAAAAGCTAGATTTTAGCTCCAAGCAAGGCCTCCTTAATGGCTCAGAGAGGAGTTACTGCACATGCTTATTTGAACATCATAGATAACTTCTCTGACGCATTCACACGTCTTTACTACACTCTAGTACAATATAGTATACAATGTAAGATAGTCTCGTCCCCAATATTTGCATCTGTTTCTCCTAATGGAATGTATTGACGTGTCTAATTTTAATAGTTATTCAATTACTTTTCAATGGAAAAAAATATAATGAATAAATGTTTCACAAACGATCAGGAACTGTCCCTAACTTGAGAAACCATACATAGTACTTAATCCATATGTTAGTAGGATGGAAAGAGAAAGGAGGTATCCTTTTTTTTTTTCTTTTGTTCTATCTAGAGAGATTTTTGCTATAGGGCAAATATACTAGTTAGAGATTTGGAAAGACAGAGAGAGAGGAAATGAGAAATCACCACCCAGGGGAATGCCACACCGCAATCCCTTCTCCTCCATTCTCCTCTTGGAATTTTGGGCATGCATGCACATGAGTCCTGTGTATTTCAAGCCTCCAGATCCAGGACTCAAAACCGTGGTTGGCCGTGTGGGAGTCCACACCTTAACTACCTACTGGCCCCGGTATCCTATTCTTACAAAACTATTACCCTTCTAGATGTAGAAATTATGTATTCTGAAAGAATTTATAAGATTTTATTGTATTTAAGAATTGCTTTTATAATAAAATAATTCAGCCAAAAATATTTTATGCTAAAGTTACACTAAACTTATTTTTATATCAAGAAATTAAGACAATTGCTAATAAACTGGTAAACCAACGGTTCACACATATGCCTAATTCATGAAGTCTATAGAGTTCTGTACCTTAGTTGTCTCAATAAAAATCTATACACAAAGTATTTCATAAGATGATTAGGTGCCAGTAGCTCAGGGTTTTTTTTGCTCAGTTTTATTACTTTCGATCTGTCCATAAATTCACTTTAATGCCAAACGCATATCCTTAAAAGCAACCAAGTACTGGCAATTTCAGACTGCTTTCTAACAATGGTTTTCTAAAATATCTGTAAAGCACAGTATGTTGACTTCTGAATCCCATCAATGTTAGAACTACTAGAGGGACAATCTAAAACTGGTTTCACTTACACTTGACTAAAATTACATGTAGATTTATGATATATTACAAGACATTATCTATTATATGCGTTAGAGTTCAAACACGTCCACATTTGCAAGATTCTCAGAACAGTGAGAATAATTAGTCATGAAGAGAGGGATCATTATTTACATAAAATCAATGTTTGGAGAAGTTAATTGACTTCTTTAAGATCGCAGAGTTAAAATTCAGTAGTCCTGGCTTGTAGAAACCTCACTCATTTTATTATAACCAAAATGCTGTTCCTGATCCTGTGATATCATTGGCTACTTTCTTGAATTCTTTGCTAATAGCTCCTTATCTAGAAAACAGTCTTTGGTTATAACCATAGGTCTGTATGTGCAGTATTGATATAGTTTCTCCTTTAGGTTTGCTATAGTGTGTGTGCACTCCCCATGGGGGTTGAAAGGAGAGGAGAGAAAGTGAGGGATCACCCCGCCCCCCATCCCAGGGCGAATGGTCATGCTGTGGTCCCTTATCTGTCATTCTCCTCTTGGGATTTGGGGCATGGCATACATATGCCCGGCATGTTTCTTGAGCTGCCAGATCCAGGACTCAAACTGCAGAGTGGGCTATGTCAGATCTAGCCAGATCTAGCCAGATCTAGCGGACCTGCAGACTGCATCACCATCTGTACCAAGTATGTGTTTATCATGGACAACAATTATTTTGTAACATCTAAGTTTTATAGACCTATAAAAATGGTGATGTATATAAAAAGTACAGATAGTGAGTAAGCCAGTTTGTAAATATTGTTACAATTGATAGAAAAGATACATCTTGGACCATAGAATAGTTGAGCCACTTCTGAGCAGTGTACATCAGGACTTGTCCCTTAGGTTGGCAGCAGAGGGAAGAAGTGTAAAAGGAAAGATAGATGCAGACCTATTCCTGTTTACACTCTGAGGATAATCATTGATGTATGTGCATCTCTTTTGGATGTACTATGGGGATGTACTGAGTAATCGAATGAAACATCTTACTAATATTTCAATAGTATAGAGTTGATCATGAATGCTCTCTTAGCAAACATCAGACTTGAGTGTACCCTGTTGCTTTATGTCTTATTTTAAGTTGAACATTAAGGGAATACAATATTCTAATCATAACCGCTGATGCTTTTTTTCTAGAAGCCGGTTGCCAATTGTGTCTTCTGTGAAATATTTGTCCACAAGAAAGGCAGGACAACATTTTTCTTGTAACAGATTGAGTTGATATAGAGTGTTCCTGATGATCAATATAGAGCTTTGGGTCTTTGAGTTGGTAAATACTCATGATGAGTGAAAAAGTGTGATACACACTGTATGTGCGATCTCAACCACTTAAAACTATATATTGTGTGTATGCCCAGACAGAGGCGGGAAGGACACAGCCAACTATAAACTGCTTGTGCTATGGATGACTCCGTTCTTTCCTCCTTGTGTTTTCAGTTTCCCATACTGTATATGTTAACATTTTAAAAATAAATGTTACTTAAAAAGAAAAAAAAAAAAAAAACCTGCAGAACACAGATTCTTTTCATGTGCACATAGCCCAGTAACCAAGACAGATTATATACTGGGCCTTGAAACAAGCCTTAATATATATAATTTTTTTTTTTGGAGAGGTTTTTAGTATAGGGTGTGTGCACTCACCATAAAGTCAGAGAGAGACAGAGAGACAGAAAGCGAGAAACCACCCCCTCAGGGGGTATGTCCACGCCACAATCCCTTCTCCTCCCTTCTCCTCCATTCTCCTCTCGGGATCTTGGGCACACACGCACACGCGCCCAGTGTTATTTTAAGACACCGGGTCCAGGACTCGAACTGCGGTCGACTACATGGGAGTCCAGCGACACAGCCATTACGCTAACTGCTGGTCCTAAGCCTCAATAATTTTCAAAAGACTGGAATCTTGTAGACCATGTATGGTGACCATAATAAATTAAAAAGAAAAAAATGGGGGGCCAGCAGGTAGAGTAGTGGTTAAGGCACTGGACTCCCACATGGCTGACTTCAGTTCGAGTTCAGGACATGGTGGCTTGAAAATTATGCTAGAGAGAAGAATAAAGGAGAAGGGCCTGCAGTGTGGCCATTCCCGCAGGAGATTTCTTATTTTCTCTCTCCCTGCCTCTCTCTGTCTCTCCAGTAATCACATGCACTCTGTAGCAAAATATCTCTCAAAAATAAATTTTTTAAATGGGCAATAGGTAATGCAGTATTTAAAAGGAAATTGATAGGTTTAAATCATCTAAAAACCTAGGAATAGCAGATAGCATAATGGTTAGGTGGCTGGACTCCCACATGGCTAACCACAGTTCAAGTCCTGGACTGCACTTGAAACTCAACCTGGGCATGTGTGCATGTGTGCCCAAGATCCCGGGAAGAGTGGAGAAAAATGGATTGTGGCATAGCCATCTCCCCGGGGGGGTGATTTCTCACTTTCTGTCTCTGTCTCTCCAGGGAGCATACGTACCCTATAGCAAGAATCTCTCCTAAAAAATTTTCTTTTTAAAAAATTTAAAATCTTATCATTTAATTTACAGCATGAGCAGTTAGCAAAAGAAAACTAAATCAGATACATGGCAAGTAGAATCAATAAAAAATGAAAATAAGATCAGTTATCAATAAAAAAACACTAAAATTAATAAAAATCCTAGGAAACTAATAAAGTCATATAGAAGCACAAATTACCAATATTAAAAGTCTAAAAAAGACTTACCTACAAATCATACAGACACTTAAAAACAATGAGAATATCACACAAATTGTATAACAACAAATTAACATAAAACATACAAATTCCTTCATAAGTTATAAAAACTAATTCAGGGACAAAAAAATTCCGAATACACAAAGTGTCTTCACAGAATTCATGGAAAATGTATATTACATAAAAACTATGTTTGGATTTAAAAAATGTTTTGCTCCAAATAAAATCATACTTTAATTTTTTTCACAGATGTTTTTGAAGTCTCCTCATATGTCTGAGTGTGTTGTGTGTGTATGTATGTGTGTGTGCATGTATATATGTACACACATCCTCTAGTGAGACCATCTGCCTGGAGCTTTCTTACTGGGAACATATTTGATCACATCTATTCTCTATCTCTCTCTCTGTCTCTCTCTGTCTCTGTGTGTGTGTATGTGATATGTATATATACTATATATAATATATGTGTGTGTGATATATATCTTCACACACATATATATAGAAAGAGAGGGAAACAGAGAGAAGAGGCATGATCAAACATGTTCACAATAAGAAAGCTCCAAGAAGACTGTTTCACTAGAGAATTCTAACAAACATTTTTTAAATAATTATTTATTTTATTCATTTATTAATTCATTTATTTATTTATTTTAATCTGACCAGAGAGAGACAGAGGGTGAGAGTGAGAGAGAGAGGAAGTGAGAAAGCAAGCCACCAGATTCAGGACTCAAATCCTGGTCAGCCATGTGGGAGTATCCAGCACCTTAACCACCACGCCACATGCTGGTCCCTCTAACAAACATTTAAGAGTAAAAATTTTGGGGGGTGGGGAGAGGTTTTTGCTATAGGGCATGTGTGCTTGCCAGAAAGACAGAGAGAGAGAGAGAGAGACAGAAAGTGAGAAATCACCCCCCAAGTGGGGATGGCCACGCTGCAATCCCTTCTCCTCCATTCTCCTCTCAGGATCTTAGGCACGCTCGCACATGCACCTGGCATGAGTTTAAGCTACCATGCCCGGAATTTGAACCACGGTCGACTAAATGGGAGTCCAGTGACATAGTCATTACGCCAACTGCTAGTCCCAAAAAAGTATATATTAATCTTAGACAAGTTGTTTTAGAAAGTGGAGGAAGGAACTCTAGGTTGCTTTATTTGACCATAAAACCATCATTTAAAAACCTCATAAGAAGGTAATTAGTATCCCTCACAAACATAGATGAAAATTCTTAACAAAATATTAACAAATAAAATCATGATCAAGTATAGTTTATTCCAGGAATTAAGGCTGATTTAATTTTTTGAAAATCAACCCTGAAATTGGACCTTTAAACATGTAAGAAGGAAAAAGAATATATTTAACAAAATTCAACACCCTTCAATCTATAAAATATTTTTTAGCAAAATGTTATAGCAAAAAAAGTCATCAGTGTGATATAATAGAAATCTATAAATCTACAACTAAGATTGTAATTAATGATGGAGTACTAAATGCTTTCCACAGATAGGGTGAAATCTAGTATATCCACTCTCACACCTTGTATTCAAAATAAAATTGGAGAATTTAGATGATTTGTCAAGACAAAACAACAAAATAAAATGGATAAGCATTGGAAAGGAAAAGCTGCACTGCCTTTTCCAAAGTTGACATGATTATTTATGAGAAAGTCTTGAGAAATTTATGAGAAATATTAAAAATAACTATTAGAGCTAAATGGTCAATTTAGTAAGTTCATAGAATATAAGCTCAATATGTTTCTCAGTATTAGAAGTACAAATTGAAAATGAAAATTCAAAAATTCTATCACAATAGCAACAAAATAATAACATTCTTGGAAATAAATTTCCAAAAACATGTGCAAGGGACCAGCAGTTAGAGTAATGGCTATGTCACTGGACTCCCAAGTAGTTGATAGCGGTTCACATACCAGACCTGGAGGCTTAAAACTCATGCAGGGCACGTGTACATGTGTGCCCAAGATCTGAAGAGGAGAATGGAGGAGAAGGGATTGCGGCATGGCCATCCCCCCTGGGGAGTGATTTCTTGCTTTCTATCTCTCTGTCTCTCTCTGTCTGTCTGGTGAGCGCACGCACCTTATAGAAAATCCTCTCCCAAAAACAAAACAAAACAAAAATATGTGCAAGACCTCTATACTGGAAACTATAAGATATTTTTTTCTTAGAGGTTTTTGCTATAGGGCGTGTGTGCTCGCCAGACAGACAGAGACAGAGAGACAGGAAGTGAGAAATCACTCCCTGGGGGGGATGGCCATGCCGCAATCCCTTCTCCTTGTTCTCCTCTCGGGATCTTGGGCACGCACACACGTGTGCCCGGCGTAAGTTTTAAGCCACCGAATCTGGGATGTGAACCACGGTCAACTACATGGGAGTCCAGCGACATAGCCATTATGCTAACTGGTCCCAAAACTATGAATATTGATGAAAGAAAATAAGGAAAAATTACATAATGAGATATATAATATTTGGTCATAAATTCAAAGATTCATTATTAATATTATGTTGATGATTATAAAATTGCTCTATATACTTAATAAAATTCTAGGGATTATATTAAGGATTTGGGGAAAAAGCATTAACATATATGTGGGAATAAGGAAATATAGAATAGTGAAAAACACAATAAAAATAATGAGATTGAAGGAGTCACACTACCTAATTTTGAAATTTACTAATAGCTACAGTAATTGTGATATTGACATAAAGACAAAGAGATCATTGAAAGAATAGGAAGCACAGAAATAGACACATATGTATTATCACTTTAATTTTTACAAAGTTACAAAAAATTCAATTGAGGTAAGATAATGTTTCACACACTATCCAAAAAGCTCCAGTAAAGACAATATTAATAAGAAAGAGCAGAAGATTAGAATAACCAGACACTTCACCAAAGAAAATTCTTAAATCGCCAATAAACACATGAAAACGTGCTCAATAGCATTAGACTTACTAAAAATGCAAATTAAAATTTGAAATGAAATACCATTTTATACGGTTGAAATCGGCTAAAATTGCTAAAGATTGATTATACCAAATGCTTGAACAGATGTGGGACAACTGAAAAATTTATATATTATAGAGAACAATGTAAAACAATTGAATTACTTTAGAAACTATTAGTTCAAAGTCACCCAAACTTATTCTACCATCCAGTAACTGCATTTCTAAGTATTTACTCAAGAGAAATGGAAACATATTTTATCACAGAAAGTGGTGCAAGATTTTTTTGTGGTATCTTTTTTCATAATAGCCAAAAAATGTCTATCAGAAAGAAAATGGATATACAAATTATGGCATACTTGAATTAAAAAAAAAACACTAATCGACAGTAGCAAAGAATGAATCATTACTATATGTTAATCTCAAAAGTATTATGTTAGATAAAATAAGCCAGACACGAGAGTATATACTCTATAATTCCATATTTATTAAGTTCAATTCAAGACTAAATAAATAATAGAAATCTGAAAAATTCCCTACAAAGGGTGAAGTTGACTTGAAGAGGACATAAGAAAACTTTGGGGAGGGGAGGCAATAGAAATGCTCTGCATCTTGGGCCAGCACATGGCATGGTGGTTAAGGTAGTTGTGTCCCACATGGCCAACTGCAGGGTTCAAGTCCCAACCCTGCCCTGTGGTTTAGAAAATGTAGTGGGTAGGTGTGCATGCATGTCTAAAATCACCCTTGAAGAAAAGGGAGGAAGCAGGATTGTTGCATGTGGTCATCTCCGCACCCTGCCCCAGGGTGATTTCTCACTTTTTCTACCCCTTCACGTTCTCCACACCCACCCCCAGCAAAAGCACATACATACCCTATACCACAATTAAAAACAAACAAACAAAAAACTGTATCTTAATTAGGGTAGTAGGTGTTTTCATTCATTCTTTCGTTTAAAAAAATTATTTTAATTGTAAACTTGAGATACATATATTTCACTGTATAAATCTTACTTCACTAAAAATATGTATATAAGTAGTAAATATAAATGTAGCTTGTACTTAGTAATGGAAATAGTAGATGAGAAGTAATTTTCTGGAATAGTGAAAATTGGTTTAACTGACCATTGTATAAAAATTAGGTATTAGTGGAGCTAGCTGATGCTGTAGTGGTTAAGGCACTGGAATCCTGTATGGCTGACCACAGTTCAAGTCCTGGACCCACTGGCTTGAAACTCACTCTGGGCATATGTGCATGCATGCCCAAAACCCTGAGAGAAGAATGGAGAAGGGATTATGGTGTGGCCATTCTTCCTGGAAGGTGATTTCCCACTTTCTGTCTCTCCATCTTGCACTGGCTCTCTGAGCACACACTCCCCATAGCAAAAATCTCTCTCTAAATAAAAGAAAAAATTAGGCCTCAGCTACCCCATTTAGTGCCCAGAGTCTGCAATACACAAAAAGAGTGACTAACGTTTGCAAACAAATGCTTAAGTACCTAAACAGAAAGACAGTGTGATTAGGGGGAGAAATGTTCTTTTGATTTTCATTCCCACCACAAAGGACAGGCCTTACCTCTGAGACCTACTTGGAAATCCTCTAGCTAATACAGAATAACATCCTTAGTTAAGGACAGACTAAAGAACCCCAAGAGTTCAATATCCAACTGGAACAGCTACAAGTATTCAGAAAGATATTTCTTTCATTACTGTTTGCTCACTGTACATCTCTAATTTATAAGAATCCCTTCTTTCTCAGGCTTACATCTCCTCCTGTACTTTTAACTCAGATCTCACCACCTTAAGACAATGTTCCAGCAATTTTTAATATATCTTCTCTTGCTCTCCTCCTCAGTCTCTTTCTCTAGTAAGTCCATCCAACCTAAGTAATAAATATGTTACGGTCGTCTTTGTTGTAAATGTAAAACAAACAGATGAGGGTTGGACAGTGGTGCAGTAATAAAACACGATGCATCTGAGAAACTGGAATACATGGGAAGGGTCCAGGTTCACGTCCAAAGACCTCCCTGTATACACCAGGTATGTGTGCCCATGATTTAGGACTGGCTAATGCTGGGGGTAGAGCAAGGTGTCAGATCCTATCTGTCTCTCACTTGTGGAAGAACTAGAAGAACTTCAAAAAGTAAAAAAAAAAAGCAAAAGTGAAAGACGGCTTGTCCTTCCTGTACAGCTCCTACCTCCTTAGGCCATCGCACCCGCTGTGTAACTCGTCAGAAGCCTAACAGGACCTGTTGTCTCAACTTCCTCAAGAGTCCATTCATCTCTATCCCCTTGCCATTCAGTTACAACCCTAGAATTCTACCGAAACTTCTCTTTTATTGGACACAAACAATATTTGTATAAAATCTTAATCTTCCTCAACCTGTCTGAAGACACTAACTGCTTGCCCTTCCTTAAACTGTTGACTTATTTCCATGATAACACAGCCTGCTGCAGTCTCTCTTTGGCAATAGCTATCTCTCTATATATGACCACATGATCAGAACTGGGCCAATACGGTTCTCTCTTGGGAATCTGGAATCAGAATATGGAGACTCTGGTCATGTCTTTTCAGGAGTTCCAAGAAGAAAGTGACCTAAAGCTGTGATCCGAGCAGTCAAGGTTGAATGCTGTAAAAACTGAGTAGTGAAAACATATTTTCAGGAAAACAAAAAAACAACAACAAAAACACAGGCAGGGAGACAAAAGCAGAAATAAGAGACCAGATAACTATAGACGGGCTGCCGTGGTTTCTCATTGATTTCTAGGTCAAGAAATGGGAACATCGGGAATTTATTCTACAGTGTGGTAAGATGTCAGTTTAAGTAGGTTTTCTTCTTTATGATAAAGCTCTAAGAAATGCCTTCACTGGCCTCTTTACGCTTCTCAGATTTTTCTTCCTTTTCTTCTATCTACCAAATCAATTCATCTGCATCTATCCTCTCTTCTTTGTATTAGTCCCTACTTGTCTGTTGAGTATTTTGGTCTGAATGACCAATATTTCAAACTTGATATTTTCAAATTCACCTTCATTTATGAACTGCAGTGTTCTCTCACTTTCAGGTAGATTATTTATTAACAAAACCAGAATTCTTCTAGTTAAAAAGACTGAAGTTCCAGGTTCACCATTGGTTCCTCAAATTGTTTAACCAATACTTGTAACCATTTTCTATATTCCATATTTTATTTAGAAATTTCCTTTGCAATTTCTCTCATTCACCTCCTTTTCGTTCTTAGAGCTATCTCCCCAATTCATGACCTCATTAAGGTTCACGTGATGTCATTACTTTCCTTTAGAAAGTAAAAACCCACAAAAAATTAACACTTTCATGTAGATGCTTAAGTATTCCAGGCATACTATACACACTTTAAAAACTCAGGTTCACTTAATCCCCTCCACACTTCTGCACTTGACTCTTCATATGGATTCTTAGCTGCTCTTCTCACCTTGCTGATCGAGCATAACTCTAGATGTGTCCTTGTTCTATAGCAAAAGTGAAAATTTTAAATTTTAATGAATGTTGCACAGCATGGCAACAGACCAGAATTTAGAAGCTTGCACATTTAGTATCCTCCCTTCCTTCCCCTTTACAGCATTAGATCCACTGCATTCTCCTCGCACTAAGGAACTTCACTTGATTTTAATTCTTGGATGAAAGCCAATTACTTAGGCTTCAAAGCACTCAAGCAAAATGGGTGTGGCACTTCAAACTAAAATTTTAATTGTTTCACACTAAACAGAGCTGCAGTATCATCCTTTTCCTCTATCACAGGGTACTTTTCAAGTAAATCCATAAAGATAGTATTTCAAAACCTCTAATAGAGAGAGACATCTTTTAAATTTTGCAGCAAAGATAGAGAACATTTCATATAATAGTAGGTACTACACATCCGTAGTAAAGAATTCAAATATCAAGTTCAAGTTTTAAAATTTCCGATTTTTATTATGGAATATTAAATTATGCAAGGGAAGTTACTTCAGTTTAAAACAGTAATATGCTTAGAATAAGCGAGCTCTTACCTCAAAGAATACCTTTAGGAATAAATAATCACAAGAGATATGGCTGGTAACTTGATGCATGGCAAATATAGGTATAGTGAAATTGAAATAATAAAATATAAAGTAATTTAGAAGAAAATTATTATAGAAATTTCTACATTTATAATAGCTACAGGGTTAAAAATACACAATATCTGCTAATCCAAAGCCCTTTCTCACAAAGGAAGACAAACCTTCCCTCCCATAAAACCACATTAAGCCTCTGGTTGTAACTTTTACTTAGGCCTTTATAAGTGTTGTAAAACAAAGACCCAGAAGTATGCTGAGGGAAATTAGAGAGACTAACTGGCACTCAAGAACAACAGTCTGACAATTTTCTAAAACATCACAGATTTAAAATCAAATAGCGAGAATAATCTTCTGATGAATCTCTCTGCCTTAGGAAGAAGGACATAAAAAATGTATCCCAAAGAGCATAAACTTTCTTTTCCTTTTTCTTTTCTTTCTTTTTTCTTTTCCTTTTTTTTTTTTTTTTTTTTTTAGTGTTTTTTTCTT
>NW_006159746.1:786674-864373 GCF_000334495.1 Tupaia belangeri chinensis
GGCGACATAGCCATTACGCTAACTGCTGGTCCCAAGCATAAACTTTCTGAATATTCTTGACATTAAAATAAATGTTAAGTCATCCATCATATTTACATTCCAGCCTCCCATCCCAGTTTATCCTTAGAATTAATGGAAAAGTGGGGGTCAGCAGGTGGTGTGGTGGTTAAGGGTACTGGTTCGAGTCTCAAACCTGATAGTTTGCTTTCTCACTTTCGCTCTCTTTCTCTCTTCCTTTCTCTCTCTCTGTCCCTGTCTGATCAAATTAAAATAAATAAATTTAATAAAATAATTCTTTAAAAAAATAATTAATGGAAAAGTATGATGTGGAACAACTGTGGTGTGCTACACAGATACCCTCTTTAGGGCAAAGTTACTAATTCTTCCAACTTCTAAGAGTGCTGTATTGATTTTGGAGGGCCTGTAGCTGAGTCACTCTCTGACAATGGTCCATGGTCAAGGAGCCATTTTCCCTCTTCTGGAATATTCTATAGTCAATGACTAAATGATATTGGGGTTCAAATGCCTCGCCCCTTGCTTTAATTCAGGGACCATCCTAGCATGAGAGGTTTTGGTGGGATTGGTTGAGTCTGCTGTTACAAATGCACTGCAGTTCATCTTCTCTACCTAATCCCAAAGCAGCTCTGTACATGGATCTGTTTCTAAGCCTGTTTGCCTGACCGAAGAAGGCTGGTACCAAAAGGACACTGAAGAAGTGACCTAAATAAGGTATTTCATGTGTATCCTCTGTTGGACTGCCAATGAGGACCTAATCACTGACACTCTATAGAAAACTGATAGCTTATAGTGTACGGTAGCAGTGAAATCTTCAGCAGTTTCACTGGTAGTGGACTGGGATCGGATACTAGTAGAAGGGAATAAACTTGTGATACAATATTTCAAGCAGCTGAGCAGTTCATAGAAAGAAGTGATAGCACTGTAGACTAGAATAACTGTTGTTGGGGTCTCTTGATGTGGTAGAGAAAGTCAATGACAGGCTAAGGGTGATTCGTCACTAATTTAAGACTAAGTGCAAAAGACAGAAGACCTCCTTGTCACTACATAAATAAATTCTCACCTCCTGCAGCAGATGCACCAAACAAAAGCAGAACACTAAGCACAGAAATTAATCATAAGAACGGCAGGTCTCCAGAGAGAGTCTAATTCTCAACTTAAGCAAGTTGACTATGTCAAGATTGGGGCCTTAACTGAGAAAAATAGGACTGTGAGTCATGGAATAGGATATCTGAATTAATTCACTTGAAACCTTTTAATTCCTAGATTCCTCTGACTCCTCCAAGACTGCAAAAGTGGGTCTTTCCTTCCTGTTAGAAGCTAGTATTCCGGGACCAGCAGTTGGCATAATGGCTGTCACTGGACTCCCACGTAGTTGATTGTGGTTCTAGTCTTGGACCTGGTGGCTTAAACTCACACCAGGCACGTTTGCATGTATGCCCAAGATCCTGAGAGGAGAATGAAGGAGAAGGGATTACAGTGTGGCCATCCTCTCGGGAGGTGATTTCACACTTTCTGTCTCTCTGTCTCTCTCTGTCATTCTGGCAAGTGCACGTACCCTATACCAAAAACCTCTCCCAAAAATAAAATAAAATAAAAATAAAAGCTAGTAAACCCACCCTTGCTTGAAGATAATAGAAGAGGGCTTCTCTTAATTGTAAGAGAATCTGTATATCTTTAGTCAAGATAAAATATAAACACCCCCTCATCCTACTCCAAACATCCAGACCAGTAGGTAGGGTAAAGTGACAGCATAATCCATCTGAAAAATTGCAGGGTCTGTTTAGGGGGCATAAAAAGAATAAATGCTGAAAAAGCTTATGAGGAGACTGAGAACAGCCTCCTCAACAAAATTGCCCAAAGCTGATCTTGATGCTGCTACTGCCAAATATCTAACCTGTTGGCAACTGAGACCAATACTGAGCACCTGATACAGTATCATCTTCCAAGAAGATGGACCAGATGCTTGGTAGCAATTGATTTCATTGGGTGACTTCTTCTCTGGAAAGGACAGTATTTCATTTTAACTTGAATAAGTACAATTCCATGTGTACATTTGCCCTTCCCACCTAACATGAACGCAGAAGTAAGAACTGGGAGAATAATTGTAAATTATTGGGTCATTGAAAAAATCATGATGTATTTTTGTGTTTTTCCAGGCAAAAATACATCATGACTTTCCCAATGACCCAAGAGATTATGTTGGTACTGAGTCAATGTGGAGGTATAAAGTTATATAGTAAAGAATGTATTGCTATGGTAGTAATCTCATGTGGTATTTAACTTAACACTTGGTTAAGAACCATAAGAAACATGTTAATACAAAAGGAGGGTGGTTCTTGGAATCTTGAAAAAAGTTATGGTCAAGAAGAGATAATATGAAAAACAACAGAGAAAAGGCCCATGATGCTCAGAGAAGTGGACCTGCTAGAGTGGATATTCTACATAAAGGCAGAAAATCCACCAGCCAATGATATTCCTTGGGAGGACACACCATTTACCAATGAGATAAGATAACATGTTTCTCAATGGTATCATTGCCCATCTCAGGGGCACCTAATCTCTATCAACCAGAGCTGTGCCAGAAGTAGGCTTTGGTGGGACCAGCAGTTAGCGTAATGGCTATGTCACTGGACTCCCACGTAGTCAACCACGGTTCGTGTCCCGGACTTAAAACATGCCGGGTGCGTGTGCGTGCGTGCCCAAGATCCTGAGAGGAGAATGGAGGAGAAGGGATTGCGACGTGGCCATCCCCTCAGGGGGTGATTTCTCGCTTTCTATTTCTTTGTCTGTCTCTGGCAAGCGCAAGTGCCCTATAGCAAAAACCTCTTCAAAAAAAAAAAAAAAGTAGGCTTTGGTTACAATGGGAATAATACGATCCCAAATCAATTGAGGTTAGTATGTAACTATCAGAAATAACCTCTATGGGAAAATCAGCAGGGCTACTTATCTCAATAGTTATCATGGCCTGTTTATCCTTCTGGCAAGCTCACCTGTTCTCCCTTGATAAAGTCTTCCAACATTAAGTAATCCCTGACTGATGACCCTACTTAGTATTAATAGTCAGGATCACAGAAAGATTCTTCAGCCCAATTCTGACTTCCATATCATGACAATGCCAGAGATCTTAGCCAAAACTGATATTGCAGGATGACTGCAGGGCTGTCAGCCCCCAGGACAATTACTTTTTAAAGCAAAGGACAAAAATAACTATACTGTCCACCACTGTCAAGAAAATGTCCAGATAGGCATTAGTATAAACAATCTCATACTTCACAAAGATATTTGGAACAATTTTCAAGAGAACAAAAGTCAGTTCCCTGGAGAATTTAACATTGATATTAAACTCAGATATTTTGGAAGCCCTCATATTATATATATTAAAAAGAAACTTGAACACAGAATCAGAAATAATCCTCCCTCTTGTGTGTTTTGGCTATTTTGAAGTCCAACAATGAAAGAGGAAACAAAACAGAAACTTTCTATGTTTGCCAAAGAAAAATAACCTATCGATGTGGAAGCATGAGGAATAGTAGTTTTAATGAAAAGTCACTTCCCAGTCAATGTACCTTTAGGAGCTATTTAATCTCTTTTCTTAATTCCCTGAATTTCTTACTAGGCTATTGTTACATTCAGAAACCAAGAAATATTGCCTAAATTATATTCTTAACAACCAGTGCTTATTAATAAGATTTTGTTGACAGTTTTCCAAGGCTGTAATTGAGGTTGCATAATCATGCCTTCATTGATAAATGCAAATTGAGCCAATGTGTTCAGGTGAGAAGTATCTGATCACAATTTGGACAGCAAATATTTAACAGGTTCCATAGTATTGAGCAATATGCTGGCATTAGAGAGCTTGATTTACTTTATCATATTCTACTCACATCAGGAATTTTTTGTCTCTCTCTCTCTCTCTCTCCAAAGGTCTGTAAGTGCCTCATTTAAAAGACAGCGGTTTGTAACCCTCTTAGATGAATGGTGGTCTATACACAGTAAGTTATTAGTAATGATGAAGTGAAAGATACATTCAAGAGGAATCTAACTAGCTAGAAACTTTGAACTTGGGTTCAAAAACTTTTAAACACCCAGACAATATGGAGATATTAACACTCTATTGAATCACCTGACAAATATTTCTTGGGCAACTGTTCTGTGTTGTAAGCCAGACTAGATTTGGGGGATGCAATAGTAAACATAACAGCATAGGCCTGACCCCCAGTCCCTGATCAGAATGAACAGAGTATTGGGGCTAGCAGGTCACATGGTGACTGAACTCCCATATGGCTGACCATGGTTCGAGTCCCAGCCCAGGTGGCTTGCTTTCTCACTTTCCATCTTTCTCTCTCTCTGTATCTCTCTCTGGTCAAATTAACAATAATAATAATAATAGTAATAATTAATTAAATGAAATAAATAATTCTTTTTTTAAAAGAATGGACAGAGTATTATTTAAGTGAGCAACTTTGATTAAAATTAGTATGTCTTTTTCAGCAAACAGTGACTCCTGGGCCAGTCTCCGGTGTGATGAAGGTGGTCACCTGTGCATTTCGAGTCACAGACCTGGAGGCCTGAAAATCATCCACATGTGCATGAACACCCAAAATCCTGAAAGGAGGGAGAAATGTAGAAGGGATTTGCAGAATGACCCTCACAGAGGGGTGATTTCTCACTTTTTCTCTGTCTCTCTCCCTCTCACATGTACCCTGTATCAAATTACAAAAAGGAAAAAAAGTCACTCCTTGATGTCTGCTCCATGAAATACAGTTCTACTCCTCACCATATAGTCTCTATTCTAAACCAAAACATCTCTTCATCTCTTTGCTTGAGTAAAATGTCCTATATTTCCCTTCTCCCATCATTACAATATGAAATATTTTATTCATTCCTCTCTTATTCATGTTCCCTTCACCAACAGATGTAAGAGCTGTTGATGGCTGGTGCCCTTTTTATTCATCTTCACATTCTTTCTGTAGACCCCAGCAAAGTGCTCAAGCCTTTTATATAAAAACAGCCTCCTATGCTCCATTCATGCCTTTCTATTCCTTCTGTCTCACAAGCATTTCCACTTTCTATAATCTCTCTCTGACCAAAAACTCATAATATATATCATGGTCTCATCTTTATAGTATCCAGAAAAACTCTTTTAAGGATTTTTTGTTGTTGTTATTAATAATGTCAACCATGGGAAATTTCTGTATTGTATCACATCAGAAGCATTTTAATTCACAAGGTGCCCCTTTTCCCCTGCACTTAATATTAGAAAGCATTCTACCAGTGTGCCAGTGAAGAGAACAATGGCCCCAAAGTTGCCCTCGAGGAACTCACGATGTAGCGATGAACAGAAGGGAAGGCAGATACAGGCACTAGAAATTCAGAGCAGATTGAATTAGGTGTGCTGGGAAAGCCAGGCAGCTGGCCTCTACACAGGTAAACACACATTAAACTCACAAAGACACATCTTGTATGAGACTAAAGTTACTTCATTTCTCCTGCAAATGCTTCTTGCAGCTCTGTAACTAACTCCGAAGGAACCCCCTTGACTCCAGTGTTTTACAGATAGTTTAATTAGGGCAAAAGCAGCAGCTCTGGAGATAGGACAGGCAAAAGGAACCCCCTCGACTCCAGTGTTTTACAGATAGTCTAATTAGGACAAAAGCAGCAGCTCTGGAGATAGGACAGGCACCAGCAAGGTACAGAGAAGTCGCCCAGATAGTGCCCCCCTACGGCACGCAGCCAGAACAGAAAGGGCAGGCAAAATCCCTTGTTGCACTGACAAGGCTGTGATGTGAAGGCTGAGGGCATGTTTCTAATTCCATGTGGCTGTCCCTGTTGTCCAGACACTCTTGCCCCACCTTCTTCCACAGCCAACTGCGCAGTCCTCAGGACCCACAGACTAATTTCAGTGGAAACCTAAGCAAACTGTAATTAAGATAAACCTGGTAGTACTCAGGAAGATAAAAATGCACTGTCTTTCATGCATAGAATTGATGTTCTAGTTTCCATCCAGTAGGGTGCCAACTGTGAATTGCTTTTCTGAGGAAAATAATGAATTTTGCATAACTACAATCTTTTCTTTTTTCTCTTTAAGACCAATTGTTTTCTTCTAGCAAGTGATGTACTGAGATACAGGTTTGTGATCTAAAGACAGATTTTCTCCCTCATTGCTAATAATCAATTCACATAGGAGTTGACTGACTTCCCAAAGGTTAATTTCTAGTACCTCCCAAAACAAATGAAACAGAATTGTAATTACTCAGACGGTCATTCCTCATCATTTACACTGTGTTGTTTAAGTGAATAGGAAACATCTATTTATCCAAAATATATGCTTATGAGTTTCAAATATAAATTCAGTTTGATTTATAATAGAGTTACATCCTGATAAACCCACTGCAAGTTGAAAATCTAAATCAAAATCGATTTAATACACTTAACCTACCAAACATCATAGTTTAGCCTAGCCTACCTAAAATGTGCTCAGACACTTACAGTAGCCTACATTTGGGCAAAATTGTCTAATGCAAAGCTGATTTTACAACGAAATGTTAAATATATCATGAAACTCATTGATTACAATCCTGAAATCATATGTATCATTCCCTCTTCTTTATCATGTCCAGAAAAACTCTTTCAACAGACTGGTTGGATGGGTCTCCCACATTTGCACCATCATAAGGTCATAAAATTGAAGTCAAAGCATAGTAAGTCAAGGATCATTTATAACTATAATGTATCAAACTCAAGACCAATTATGCTGAACATAGGTTAACACTCTGAAATGTAGAAAGCATTAAGGGGAAGTCTTGGGAATCTTCCATGCCATCCTCATGAATATATATCATTGTACGATATTATGGACAAAAGATTTTAAGTCTCAGTCTACAAGCAGCAATTTCACTTATAAATACCTGTTATATTTATCCTTCTTCTAAAGCTATTGCCATCAATGAACTAATTGTTCACTAATCTTTAAATTACAGATAAATAGATGTTCACAGTATCTATGAGAGTTCAGATGGATTGGTTTTTATCATTCAATAACTTTCACAGACATATGGTAACAGTTTTCTTTTCATTAAAATATAAGCAGACTTTGCTTTTTAGTCCATTTTTACCTGGTATTCAGTAGTACAGTAAGTCACCTGTCCTCTGGGGGTTTCAAATAACTGAACTAAGAGATGAATTCACAGTGAAAAGTGAGACAATATATAGATCAACTGAGAGTAAATGAAAAACAGACATCCAGAAAGTATGCTTATTTTCATAAGTACATACTTGGTGCTCTATAATTTAAAAAATTATACCTATTATTTTGTAATTCTAATTAAATTTGGAAGTTGAAATTTGGGTCATATCTTCTAGATTTTTAAAAATTTTCTGCATTCTAAGAAATGCATTCTTAACTTTCACAGAAAGACATTTTATATTTCAAACATGTTAATCAGCATACAATATCTTTTGAGTGGGGCTGAAAGTACAAAAAACTCCAACCAACCATAAGAGATACTCATAAGGGCTTAGTGTGTCAAACGTCTTCAGAGGAAATTATTATAAAAGATAGTAATTTGCAAGAAAAATTTACTAAGTTAAGCTCAAATTTTCATTTTTTTCTCTCAATGGATTCTATAGGTGGCCACACTTTGTTCTTCCTAATTGACATTCTCTCCACCTTCAACTTCAGATAAGGAATCCAGGCATGTTTTGTTCTGACTCCTCACTCATCCATTTTTGAGAAATTTTTGCCCAATATTAAATATAGCAGTTGAGTGCACCTGTCTAGATAATCAGACACATTTACCCCTGTCTCAGAATAAACAGCTGCTCTAAGAATTCTCTTTAGAAAACTAAAAAATCTAATTAGGTATTCTCTGGACTTCTTTCCATAATTGTAGCTATTGATGAATCCATTGGGAACTGGATGCCATAAAGCAGAAGCCACGGTGGTAGAAACCAATAACGTCGACATGGCAGATGTGATGTAGGAGTAAATAAGAGAGATAGGCTGCAGTTTAGATTATCAACTGAAATTAAAATGGGAAGATTTAAATCAGAGCTAGCAAGGAGGGACATGGGATACAGATCAAATGAGGAAAACGTTTTAACTACAAAAACCAAACTAAAAAAAAAAAGTACTGCATCTCAGAACTGATGGAGAAAATACCACAGCACATAGGCGAACGCCATGGCTATTTGACACGGACCTAAGATGTGATATGATTCTAACTTACATGAAGTCAGGAAGACACCTCCCTGTTGTTAACTGTCCATCTTCTACCTCTGTTGTGGCTACACCTCTCCTGTCTTTCAGGGATTGTGTTCATGAGTTGAGCGGACACTAGCTCCTGACATTCACCACTGAGTTACTAAGTGCCTCAAGTTGGGATTTCTGAATGATAAGAATAAATCAGGGCCCTTGGTCAGACTTTAATCTTCCTTCTTGTTCCCAAGAGTATTTTACAGTGGTATAAAGTGATTAAGAATTGGTGCCATAATACTAGGAAAAACACATAGTTTATCTTAAAATCATAAGGTCCTTGATTTCATCAAAAATAGACTGTCCAAAGCTATTCCAATTGGCTCTAAATGTAGGTGTTGAGGTCATTACTATCTTAGGACACAAGAGAAGTTTGAGTTTTCCTTCTGACCTTGGTTTTTTTTTTCCTACCGTTATTTCCTTTCCTATATCATATTCTCTCCTTCTCTAACCAGGCTTTCCTTCAAATAAGTGACATTATAGAATGCAAATTAAATATAAAAGGCAACAAATATTTACTGAGCATCAACCTTCTATACACAGATAATGAGGAATGGGAACACAAATACAATTAATTATTTCCAATATTTATTCAGAATTTACTCTCTATTATTTCATTGAGTTCTTATGAAAACTCAGTGAAGCAGTGATTTTTACAGTGTCATTTTGTTTGCTTGTTTGTTTAGAAAGAAGATACAGACATTGTTTGAGTAACTTCTGAGTTTGCACAGACTCCGTACTTAGGGGATTTGTAGTCCACCTAGAACTTATTTTTAAAAATCACATGCAACAATAAAGGTTTAAACTGTGGTTCAAGACCAAAGATGAATCAGGACAAAGTATATGATGGACTAGTAAATAAATTGGGCAAATCATTTAGCACTTGGAATTTTAGATTAAAAGATCTGTGTGTGGAAACTGTCAGTAACTTGTTTAATTGAGACAGAAAATGGATAGAGAAGTGGAAAATGGTAAAATTGTAAGGCAGTATGGAATATGGCTATAAAGGTGGGGAGGTTTGCCACACTCAGTATTGTAGGATTCCTTTTCTATACAATATGGTGTCCTGGAAAGCGTTTGAGCAGAGAGTGACATGTGCCATGACAAAATCATTTTTTAGGACAATAAATCTGGCAGTAGTATATGGAACAGATGCTCAGAGGAAAGGCTCATAACACATAGAACAATTGGAAAATTCTAGGCATTAAATTCTAAGGACTTGAACTAGGACAGTAAAAATAGGAGGAGAAAAGAAAGAATGGCTGGAAAGAATGAATAAAAGAGAAAACAAAAGCTGATGAGTAACTGCACATGAGTTATTAAGAATAAGGCGGTAAGGATAACATAAGATTTAAGCCAGAGAGACTGAAGAAATCAGGAAAAGGACCTGTTTGGAAGAGATTGTTGGAGTTGAGTATCTAGATTCTGTGAGACCTGGTAGTAGAAATTCCCTCAAAGAGATAATATAAGCCACTAATGAGACTCAGGTCACCAAGATCAAAAGGAAATAGCATCAGGCAGTGTTGCCACCTAAAACTAAATAGAGGAAGACAGGGATTAGAGTGTGCATTTATTGCAATTTGCTGCATTTATTTAAGTATTACACTTCTTATCATTTCTTATTTAAAAAATATAAATCTATTCTTGAACTACCTTCCACTGATATTGTGACACCTTTTGGGTAATTAAGGACACTCTTCTAATCCTGTGGATTACTTTCCATAGGACTGTAAGAAGTAATGCATTAAATAGTTAATTTTTACATATGTGAAATTACCTATATGTATTTGCCTCCTGCCAATCAACCTTCTCTAAAATTAAAAGGAAGTGGAAATTCTCCTAAGGTTTAAGAAGTTCCCTAGTTAAGTTTGTTCTTTCAGGGACCAGCAGTTAATGTAATGGCTATGTCGCTGGACTCCCACCTAGTCGACCGTGGTTCGCGTCCCGGATCCGGTGGCTTGAACTCACGCCGGGCGTGTATGCATGTATTCCCAAGATCCTGAGAGGAAAATGGAGGAGAAGGGATTACGATGTGGCCATCCCCCCTGGGGGGGTGATTTCTCGCTTTCTGTCTCTCTCTCTCTGTCTGTCTGTCTGGCGAGCGCATGCACCCTATAGAAAAAACCTCTCCAGAAAAAACAAACAAACAAATGAAAAAACCAGTTTGTTCCTTCAGACATAAGAGAACCCTACACCTCCTTCCTTCCTAACATATTCTGGGTGAATGTACCAATCCACAGAGGAAGATAGCTGGATGGGAAAAGATGTAATCTAGCCAATAGTAGAGTGTGTACATAGACTTTATTTTTGAAAGTGCTGCTCTATGATAACTCTCTATAATATAATAGCTCTATAATAGAATAGCTCTATATAGAATATCTCTATAATAGAATAGCTAAGTACCCTATTCCATTTGTTTCTTGTTAAATAGTTGCTAGTATTTCAACATCTATCAAACTTACAGTAAATATGGGTCATTGGGAAAGCCATGATGCTTTTTTTGCAAAGAAAAACATAGAAAAGTAAGTCACGACTTTCCCAAGACCTAATAAATTATAATATACAAATATAGGGCCTTATACAAAATATGCAGTTACATAGAATATGATTATACCAATATTTTTGCCTAGTTGTCCAAAGGAAAAAAGTTGACAAATTTCCTACTCAATTCTGAAAGGATTAAGAATGTTTCTTTAGTTTATCGGGCAAGCATATGCTATTTACAAAACTCTAATCTATAAGGAGAAGCAAGTCAAAGGCAGGAAATTCTGTAGCCACATTTCAAATGGAATCAACCCTACAGAATCAGCACACTGCAGATTTTATAGAATCTCTGATTTGGTGGACTAGGAAGTGTCTTCATGTGCATCTAACCAGTCCTATAGACAAACCGACCAAGGCTTACGAAGAAAAATATCAGCCAAAGTTTACCAGCAGGTTGGAGACTGAGCCCGAATTTGATTAAAGCCAGTATTTTCTTTTTTCTTTTTCTTTTCTTTTTTAAGAAAGGCTTTTGCTATAGGGCGTGTGCACTCGCCAGAAAGACAGAGAGAGACAGAGATAGAAAATGAGAAATCACCTCCCAGGGGGGATGGCCACGCCGCAATCCCTTCTCCTCCACTCTCTTCTCGGGATCTTGGGCACGCACGCACGCACACGCGCCCAGCATGAGTTTAAGCCACCGGGTCCAGGACTCAAACCGTGCTCGACTACATGGGAGTCCAGTGAGATAGCCATTACCTAACTGCTGGTCCCAAAAGCCAGTATTTTCAACAGGATAGCAAAAAGCACTGAACTCTTGCTGAAGGTACATGCTAATTCCCTAGCTTTATATTCCTGGCAATTTTTCTTAAGATTTCTCACTGATAAGCAAAAGGATTGCTCAAGGTTTTTTTTCTACTACATGTCACTTACCAATGGCATGATTCAAAGCATTGTTTTTTCCTCCAGCTGTTCTGAGATCATGCCAACAGTGCCCCTTCCCAGAAACATGCCTCCGTGACCATGTCGAAGCCATCAGTTCTTCCCATCCAAAAATGGAAATAGTCATCCTGACTGGTAACTGCTCCTTTCTTTACCTTTCCTTTTTTTTCCCCTCCCTGAGGTTTTAAGTGCCTAGAAAAGCTACTTCTAGAGTAGGCTATTTCAACTTATAAAACACATGAATCGAAAATATTTATACAAAACATTTGTTGTCTATCAAAAGATTTATTGGACCTAGATTCTCAAGAGCCAGAATGTTCAGAAACAAATTCCATTTTATCCTAAACACAGGACCTGTGCCAAAAAAGATTAACTATTAGGAGTAGAGAGCCTGAAGGTGGGATTCTAAAGGAGACTAGAAAATATATGAAAGTGAAACACATCTTTTATGATAACATTTTTTTTCTTTGATGATAACTTTTTTTTCTTTAAAATTCTTTCAATAGGGCACAACATGTGTGCTTGCCAGAAAGACAGTGGGGAGGAAAGTGAGAAATTACCTCCCAGGGGCTATGGCCACACCACAATTCCTTCTTCATTCTCCTGGGGTCTTAGGCATGCATGCATACGCACCTGGCATGATTTTCAAGCTGCCAGGTCTGTCCCGAACCACTGTCAGGGCCATGTAGGAGTCCAACTCCTTAACCACCATGCCACCTGCTGACCCCTTGTGATTACTTAAAGAAAATTTTTTTAAAAATTTTAAAAAAACCACACTTTGGAAATCCCTAGAAAAATGTATAATGTTGAATTTATATCTTCTTGTACAGCTTTTCCTTCTGCAAAATATTTTTTAACTCTCCATATAGGAAGAGTAATATAAAAACTCTCTCCCATATCAAGATGATAATAACTTCTGTGTGCTGAGGCAATACTGTCCAATAAAACTGGGATATGCAAGTGACAGAAAGCATTTATATCTCTTGGATCATAACTATTTTTGTAAGAGAAAGAGAAGTTTTTCAGCTTATCTTCACATATATTTCTTTTTTGAAGAACTTTTGATCTGGAAGTTAGAATACTTAATCCTATCTTCCTCTTCCTTCCTAACTATGCCTTAAAAGACTATGAGTGAAGTGGACACTGCTATACTTTCTATTATCTCTTTAGAGATTATGGAACTGGGTGCTTGGTGCGTCTGCATGCTCAAAACCTACAGACTGAGAGAGTTATTAATACATCTTTTTTTTTTAAAGTTTGAGAGGGAATTGGAGCCTAGCAATTCAAGCACAGACAACCTCAAGTTCAAAAAGTATTTGTAACAAGAAAGATGTAAATTTCATTACCAGAAATTACAATTACTTGAGTATTATTATTCAATATCTATATTACGAAATATGTTGATTTTAGATATAATCTACAATATAGTTTAAAATGGCTTTCTATTTGTACAAGTGTATTTCAGAAATAAATTAGACATGCATTTAAAATTCCCAGTTTCTAGATGAGAGGTAGGAATCTTTTTCTTGGGAGGCAAAGTGATTCCACTGTCTTCAAAAATGCTAAAGAAAGTCCTTCTGTTGTAAAGATTATGGGATGGGAAGAATGAATAACAGAAGCTGATGGTGTTAATACTGGAAAGCAGGATATAGGTAGCATAATGTCTCAGAAAACTTGCTGTAGAGTTTATGCATTTTATTAGCTGGGAAGGTCAATGGAAATGAAAGTATCTAGAATATTGGAAAAAAAGATATTATCAGACAAAGTCTACTCATACTCAAAAACAGGTTTGTCCTTAATGGGCATGGACGTTGAAGTATATTCCTCTCCCCTGACCTCCCACCACCCCCCATACACTTATCGTGGTTTGTCTTTGAAAGAGGAATCACCACAGTTGTTGCCTGTTTACAACGTCCATGGGCTCACAAACAACTAGTTCTGTGTACCACATACTTCAGTGCCCGATACTTAAAGACCAGCAGCCATGGAAGAGTATGATTTGGCTGAGTTGGGAGAACAGTCTACTTTGATAATAGCATCCACATAAAAAGTGATTTCTCTAGACTCTGCTAATGTGTTTATTTCACATTCACCTGGGCGTGAATTTATCTAAGCACACAGGGATGATGATCTTTGTTTCCAAATCTCTTTCATGGAAGTCTCATGGTGAATATTGATTGCTAGAAAATAAACTCACACCTACTTTTCCATTCTCAAATCCAGATCCAGGGACCTCCTAAAATTACTTTTTAAACAAAATCCCAATATAGTTCAAAAAGTCCACTTTGAAATTAAGTTGCAATATTCTTTTAAATTATCTTCTGTTGGTTTATTTGTTTGAAAAATAATCAACTAAAGGATTCTGTAAAATTGTTGTGGCAGTGCCGTAGTGTTTCATCTACGAAGAACATAACCTTCTCCATACAAGATGCAACACAGAAGAAAGAAATACACATTGTTTTCCATTTCCTACAAATGAGCAGAACTTTATCCATCTTCTAAGTCGCTCTTCTGGCCTCAAAGAATTGCCTATAGTTGCTCCCCATCCTGTGACATTGTTATTGCAGTAATGTGCAGAATTCTGAAACAACTGACTTCCCCATGTTGCTGTGTGGCCAACTCAGTGCTCCAGATTGCTACCATTGAGCAAACATGAGGCTTTAGTTTTAAGAGAACAAGTCGGTGATTTACTTAACAGTTTACATAAATGATCATTTCAATTCCATTTACCCCTATTCTCTTTGGACTTTTGAATCCAAAGAAAATAGGAGCAACAGTACTCAAAAGTCATGCTCTTGAAGTATTAAGTCTTTGTGTTAACAAAACACCAACAAATCCCTAAAATATTTTTCCACAGGCAACAATGTGGTAAACTTTCTCCCCTTTTAAAAAGTTAATTTCATTTAAATACATGTATATGAATGTATGGCCAATTTTGCCCACTTTTACGGATCTAATTATGGTAGGGTAAAAGATGTTAAGATTATATTTTGGAAACATTACTTTTATTACTAATTCCAAAATTACATAAACATATATCCTTAACGTTTTATTTTAAAAAAAATAGAGTATTTTCTAAAAGCTGATTCTTATATGTGTGACTTCTTTTATTTTCTCCTTAGACGTCTACTAAGGAAATTGATTTTAAGCTTTGTCATCGCATCCTAAATACTAGAGGCAGCCAGCAGTCCTATTGTTGCCGTATCTGTCTTTCTCTTTATTATACAAGTATATCGATGATGTAATTGCAGAAGTTAGGCTTTACTCAAGCTATTGGATCCAAAGGATTTTTTAAGACTCCCTTCCTTAGCACCATAGAACAGTTGTAAAACAAAATGAAGTGCACCATGTAAGCAATTCTTCTCTCAAAAGTCAATCTGCAGAATCTGTATCTTGGTGGACTGGCCCAAAGCTAGAAATATAGAACCACCGTAAAGCTCACTTTGCTCCAGACTGAATGCTGAGCCGGAAAAGCTCTTGGGTGACACAATACTATTCTATGACATCTTGGATTTTTAACCCTTTCCTAGAAACTCTCAACTTTTCTCCTCTGCTTAGATCTAAATTTCTCCCATTGATCCCAAGGGATTAGGGAACATCTGAATCCTTTATCCCACTGTTGTTTGCCCCTATGCAGATATTCCCTTGAAAGTTGACCAGAAACTAAGCAATCATTTGTCATTCTGCATCTAAAATTAAGCAATGACCGACAAGTCTGTGATCCTCGGTAGAATCATCTCTATAATAAATGCAGGAGAGCTGAGCTTTTACAAATGCATCTACTACACTAAGAGAATCCCCTGGTGGAGATTCAAAGTGCAAACCAAAAGAATCCACAAGAACAGATAGACACAAAATTACATGCTGATGAGACAGCGCATACAGGAGCGAAAGAGAACGTACCTGAGGGATTCTCCTTAAAAAAAAAATGTACATGCCAGCTGGGTTGTTCCTTCCCTCCTTTTGGAGTGTATGTGTTTTCCTTTCAGGAATAACACTTGCAATCGTGTTTCTAGTCTCGGTTCCGTTATTCAGCCACGGATAGTTAGCGCACGAGCAAAAGCTGCATCTCAGGGATCAGACTCATGTGCAACCAGGCGTGCCTTTGGTCTGCAACGGTGTCTGTTCTGTTCTTGTCAGTGCTACCGTGCTCCCCGGAGCAGCCTCTGGAGCAATTTTACAACTTCGCTGCTGGCACGAAACTGCCTTCCACTCTTCTCATTGCCAGATTCCTTCGGCAGCTCAATTCTCATCGCTTTCTCTAAGAAAGCAAAATGGGATGGCTCCCTTGCGGTGAAGAGAGCCAAGACTCATCAACAATTGAGGGTGAGTGCGGGCTGGGAACTTCACCCAAGGCTCCGCGCCGCTGCTTTTCAGAATGCAGCACCGACACTGCGATCCTCCGCCTGCTCTACCAGAGCCTCGCGGCTCCCTCTGCTGCCGCTGGAGCTGCACAGAGCACCTCCACTGGGGAGCCACAGCCCTCCCTCTGGAGATGCACTGTGGCTGCTGCCAGGTGTGGCGGTCACCGCCGCACGTCTGACAACTGTGCGGGGCACAGCTTCAAGGCTGGGGAAATGCCAGAGCTTCCTCAGCCTCATCTTCCCTTATCACTGGACGAGGAGCTGGTAATCACATGGCCTACTCTGCTGGCTGCCTTAGCAGAATAACACGGAAAATTAAGTTGCCCATGTTATTTAATAATTACTGTTTTAGATGTAGTTGACTGTGCCTGGAATCATAAAAAAAATAAATAAATAAAATACTATACACATTATAATCCCCAATTAGCTACCAAGAAGCAATAACAGACTCCTACATTCAAATGGAGGAGATGCTGATATCTCATTTTAGGGGTGTGTGTGTGTGTGTGTGTGTGTGTGTTTTCCTCTCTTCATTGTTATTAAGTAACTGGAAAATCATTTGAATATGATTTCTGAACACCTTGAATTAAAGACACACAAATCAAAGTGGGAAATGGAGGGAAACTTATAGAGATACAGAGGTTTTTCTTCCGTCTTAGGAAAACCATCTTCCCAGTTGATGTTAGCATGCTAAAGATCTGGCCAGGGATTGAATGGGCTTGCTTTCTTTTTTAGTTTTGCTGAGTAGAGGAGGTGGGGGGAGTAACAGCTCCCACTTTCCATCAGTAAAGCATTTTCAATCCTCTAACCCTCCTGTTGAAATGAATTAAAAAGTACTGAATCTTAAAATAGAACCTTAAAGAAGCTCAAGTCCTGGAATAATTTGGAGGTTTTAAGCTGCATCTGGTCTCCTGGCTTATTAATTGTACGTTTTTTGTTTTTTTTTTTAAATAAGAGGGTATTTCCAGAACTGAAGAATGGTCAACAGTAACTGAGATTAAACAAGCTAAGCAACATATACACAGATCTGTGAGACCTTTTGCAGCACACATAAGGATGAATATGCCTTGACCAACTTTAGAATCGGCTCTGCTTTGTGGAAATATTTAATGTATTATAAATGCCAGAAAAATGAATAATTAATCCTAATATAGCCTTTTCTTCTTTTTTATGTTATTTTATTTTACTTTTTGGCAAAATATATTCCACCTACCATATGTGACTACCAATTTAAAAAAAAAAAAAAACCTCACTGTAGTTAAAAAACAAAACTGTCCCCAAATTTGACATACTATATATGGCAGATAACTTGCAGCTGAGCCCTCCCGATTCCCAGCTTTTGGGCTCCTGGCAACTCAGCTTGCCCAACCTGCAGCTTAAATGACTATCCAGGATTTGAGCTGCTTCCCCAGGTCTAATGATCTGCAGCAGGAGGCAAACAATGGGGCAGTGTGGTCCCGCCTTCAGTGGTCACTGGAGTGGCAGGTGACAAAGCTCTGCTGCCCCCGGGTGTAAGCACTCCAGAGCAGCTAAGGGAAACTGGTGAGTCCTTGGACATAATAGAGCAAAACTGGCTCATTTACACAGAATAATTCCGGTTAGCCAGTACACTGTTCTGAAGAATGTCCTTCAATATACAGAGGAAAGAACAGCAATGCACAGTCTTTTGTTCTTTTTTCTTTTATTGGTGTGCAATAGCTAGACCAATGTGCTGAAACTATGTCCAACTGAGAGCCCTCAGAGCATAACACAATGCAAAGTATGTAAGTCCTCTGTTATTGGGGATGTGTCAGCACTTAAGTGTTTAAATTGATGGAAGGAAGTAGAAGATGACCCCCACCATGAGTGGTCTCCAGAAGGTATATGTAGTGTAATGAGAAGAGTTGTGAAGATGTTGCTCTAATTCAAATACTCTCAGAGAGGAAATAACACCAGATGAGCGATGATCAGTCTTTGCTGGCAAGAAGGAGGAATATTTGATGAATGCTCCAAGTCCAGTATGCATGTTCTGATGAAGGCACTGCTTAGCTCTAATGATCAGGATTCTGGCCATATATTTCAAAACAGATATTGTTTACATTTCGGAAAGTGACAGGAATCATGTATCTGAGGAACACCGGCTGCTAATAAAATATGTCACTACTGGAGAGAATGACAGAGCTGTATAACTTTACTGACCTGCAGGGACACCAAAATCCCAAACAGAGCCTCCTTGACTCTTATTGGGTAGTTTCTACCTACTGAAGACCTGATCTGAATAATGTGCAATTATAACGATGTGAATATAACACTAAGTTAAAGTCCTACACATGCTTATCAATAAGACACATCCCATCCTATTTCTGCATAAAAGCTTTTCAGATTCTCAGATTAGCAACATTAAACAACACAGGATAGGACATTTCCCCTTACACACTCGCCATTTCACAGGTACATGCCCCAGAACTTAATGACTGATTGATTAAATCAAAAGATTCCTTCTCCTCAAATCTTTCCTCAGTAACTTCAGGAAGAATAATCCCTCTAGGGTACCATTCACCTCCCATATCTCCAGAAATAAATTGGACCTGATCGTTTGACTCATTTATGGTTCAAGTGGGTGATAAAACAAGGCACTGGGATCACAGGTCACTTATTAGGAGTAAAGCTTAACTAAATCAAAAGGAACAGGTAAAACGGTAACTCCTGTAGAATTCTGTTACTGCCTGTATACCTGGCTGTAAGTAATGAAAGAATTCTTGACAGAAAAATAAAAAGCATAAATTAACTGTGTGCATTAGGTTGTATTTTCAGCTTTCTAGAATACCATACTCTATTTTAGGGAACTGGCAACCATTGGACCTTACTATGTAAAAGCAGAACTGTGAGTGGTCATTGACTTTCTATCTATTGGCAAAGAGCAAAAACGGATTGTCATAATAATTGAGAACAAAAATACAATTGCAGTAAAATAGTAAGTTGGTATTTTGGGTTGGATATATGTGACTAGTACATAGGGGAACAACTATTTGAAAAGAGACCATCAGACACAATTTGAAAAGATTTGCCTAATGTGGATAATATGATAGTAAAGCAACTAGTAAATTCTGATCTTAATTAAAAGTTTTCTGTTAAATTATGGATCCATTAAAGACTGTACGTTTGAGCAGACTTGACAATGTGTAACTTCAGAGAAGAGGTCACACCAGGCATTGCAGCTTCCTCTCTGCCCTGTCTCTTGGTTTGCCCACTCTGGGGAAAGTTAGCTGCTATGTCATGAAGGTATTTGAGCAACCTGGAGGGAAGCCCACATGACAAGGAACTAAGGTTTCCTATCATCACCCACGTAGGAAGTCAGATGACCACCCACTGTCCAGCAAATGAGCGAATGAGCCATTTTGGAAGTTGGCTTTTCTTTTTTTCTTTCTTTCTTTTTTCTTCTTCTTCTTTTTTTTTTTTTTTTTAATTTGCTACAGAGTATGTGTGCATGCTAGAGAAAAAGAGAAGTGAGAGACAGAAAGTACGCCCCACGGGTGATAGTCCCACTGCCATCCCTTCTCCATTCTCTTCTCAGGATTTTGGGCATACATGCACACCTGCCCTACTCTTCAAACCCCTGGGTCTGGGACTGAAACCATGCGGTTGGTCATGTGGGATCCAGTGCCCTTTAACCATCTCTAAGCTTTCAAATGACCACAGCCACTGATGACATGCTGAATGAAACCACAGGAGAAACCAAGGCAGAAACGCTCAGCTAAACTATTCCCAAATTTTTGACTCAGAAATCCTATGATAATAAATGAGCCTTGCTTAAGAAAAGCACCTTTAAAATATACAAGTGAGGGGTTAGATTATTATTTAAATATACCTATTTTAAGAAGTAAAATTTTAGGTTCAACAAATTCACAAGATGAGTATGCCATACTTTCTCTTCATTAAAAAAAAAAAGTTTTATTCATTTATTTCTCCCATGAGTGAGAAAGACAGAGAGACACGTATCCCCAATAGGGTCTTGACACCATAATCTACCTTCAACCCCAGCTAACCTAAGGTCATGGGCACGCACAAGCCCAGCATACTCAGGGATGTCTCCAGATGTAAACCTGGTACCTTCCCATGGGTCAGCCTTCCTAAACGCTACCCACAGTGCCACTGTCTGGCCCGTAGAGCGCCATACTGTCCTACTCAGTACTGCAGTGTTCTTCTTTGTACCTTCTTGGTACTTTCACAAACCACTATGGCAGCCTTGCTTTCGTATAAAGTATATTAACTATTAATTTACTCATCTTCCTGTCCTTTCTCCTTAGATGGTAAGCTCCTAGAGGACAGAGACTCTGGTCCACTCCTTTTTGTATCACCAACAACCAATTGAAGGCCAGGCTCATAAAAGGTAGGTTGAGTGGGCCAGTAGGTAATAGTGTGCTTAGTTAGCAAAGCACAGAGCTCACGAGGCTAAGGACAAGGGTTGAGTCCCTGCGCAGCCGACTAGCTTTGTCCTACTTCTTTGTCCAAAAGGCACCCTCAAGTTCCCACCAGCTGTCTGATACTCAGGTGCCAGAAAAAAACCCTTCAACTACATATTCCAATAGTAGTGTCGAAAGTTTGCTTAACACACTTACAAGAGCTATTACATTCATCTTCCTATTGGATGTAAATCTTTTAAGACTGGCAAAACATTACAGTAGTGTTGCTATTCCCATAGTCAGTGATGAGACAGGGACTCCTGATTGCCTAACTGTACAGAACCAACAGGTGGTAAAGACTAGACTAAATAAACAAAAAAATAAATAAATCAGGTATTGAACTTCTACTTCAAAACTGATTTCACTACAAAGCTGACAGGTAGTTAATAATATTAAAACAGATGGCACAATTTCTAAGTTTTTAATATTTTTCATAATTAACGGGAGTGAAAACAACCAAGTGGACATTCTGTTAGAATATTTTTGCTTGAGCAATGGTCATTAGGTTTTTGAATGTTATTTGGTGGGATCATATCTATACATTCATTCAATTGTTCATTATTTCTTTCCTTCAATAAATTAGTGTCAGCAGTGTACTCCAGTAAGTTGTTAGATGAAGGGACATGTTTTTAAAGGTCCTAAATCTCTGAATAGATGCAATATTTTGGCAATATCAATGAACAAATTTCCATTTTCTTATTCTCTTGCTTTTACTGAGTTAGGGAACTAGTATTTAGTGATATGGCACAGGGTAAAGGAGTTCAAATTTTAGAATCAGGATGCCAGGCTTCCCTTTGGGGCTTTAGTAGTAGTATCTTTCTCAAGTCAAATTTCTTAACCTCTCTAAACTGTCTTTCTCTGTAAAATGAGTATTAAAAAGATTACTATTCATACACTTACTGAGAAATCAAATGAGGTAATCCATGTAAAGCAATTTAGTATAAACCTGTCAAGTAGTATGTCCTCAATAAATAGTAACTCAATAATTAATATACCAGTTGAATATCCCTTCTCCACAGTGCTTGGGACCAAGCACATAGCTATCTTAGGGATGACACCCAAGTCCAAACATAAAATCCTCTGGTGTTTTTAATGTGTATTCATTTATACACATAGACTACACACACTAGACATGTTTATATGCTTGACAAGTAAAGTTCATATGTACGTTGACTTATCTTGTACAATGTTAAAAGAAATAAATGAATGATATAAAATGCTTATGTACACAGTGATAAACAAATGATTCTTCCAAAAACAACAAACTTCTTTTCTACTCTTGGGAAGACTGAGGAGCGCAATTGTAAATAGCGTCACATGGCAGCATTTAAAGAATTATTCAGCATGTGCTGATGACTCCAAAAGTAGTGACAATGACCTCAGTGGAAGCTCCAGAATAACTGTAAGAGAGCCCGTATTGACTAGAAACTGAGGAGGTTCAAAGTTTGTAGAGGTTATGTCCTTTAATCTAACGAGTTTTCAAAAACCATATTTTGGTACTAAAAATGTTTGGATTGCTTAGTTTCTGGTTATAAGCATGCCTCATACTAAAGGTCTTTTCCACTTGAATTAGACAATAATTTCCTAGGATATATATAAACCATGAAGTCAAGAATATGCCTTTTAGAAATGGTATAAAACACTTCTATCAAAAATAGATCTACATAGAGCATTTTATTTTATATGATTGAACATAATATCCTTCCTCTTAATGCATATATCCACATATTGTGAAGAGTCAAGGAGAGGAAAAGAAGAATAACTGTGCTTCCTGGTTTAGAGCCAGAGAGAAAAGACCTCTTAAAATTGTTAGAGGGTTGACTCCAGGTCAATTGTGTCATCTTCAGATGACCCTTCACTTTCCACATCTTTGCCCTTTTTTGTTTCTCTTTAAACAACCCTGGTTACTTTGGTCAATTGTGCACTAAGTGAAGTGTATCTTCAGATGACCCTTCACTTTCCACATCTTTGCCCTTTTTTGTTTCTCTTTAAACAACCCTGGTTACTTTGGCTCACTCACTCTTGGGAAAAGGCTCTCTGGGTAACCAAAGCTATATTGCAAATTAATAAAGTATATCACATGGAAGGAGGAGGAAGTCAAGGCAATGAGCCCATTGTCTTTTTAGACTAATTCTGACATCATAGCACTTAGGTGCAGTTGGCAATTTTAACTTACGGGGGATTCATAAAATGAGGATAAATAAGAAGTTTCTACACACTCATGTGCTTGTTGTAAGGATTAAAAGAGTTCAAAATAAAATGTGCTTGGCAATATCAGAGGCTCTAGTTATCCTCACCATGGTTGTATTTTATTTATTTACTTATTTATTTGAGATTTTTTTCATGGGGCATGTGTACTCACCAGAAAAGAGACAGAGAGAGAAAGAGAGAGAGAGAGCAAAAGTGAGAAATCACCTTTCCCCCTAGGGGGGTGATGGCCATGCTGCAATCCATTCCCAGGACTCGAGCCACAGCCAACTTGTGGGAGTCCAGCAACATAACCATATGCCACCTACTTGGTCCCCAATGTCTGCTTTTAAATAGATGCCAGAGAAGATGCTGTATCTCTGGAAGTGGTAGGAAGGAGCAGTGTCTGATAGTATCATAAAGTCCTCTTCACATAGATTCCACTTACATGAAGGACCTAAAGTAGTCAAACTCATAGAAATAGAAAGCACAATGGCAGTTGTCAGCGACAGGGCAAGGAGAGTAAATGGGGAGCTGTTTAATTGGTAGAGTTTCAATTTTATAAGGTGGAAAGTTTTAGAGATATGTTACACCACAATGTAAATATACTCATCACTACTAAACTTGACACTTAAGCATGGTTTTAAGCATTAATGGCACAAAGAGGTGTGGTATTATCTGGTGAAGATATTTCGTAGTTTTATCAACAGTACTAGGGAGAAATGTTCACCTGTTGAAATATCCATTTTGTAAGACAAATGATAATGTGATTGAATGTATGGAAGAAAATGAAATGAAAAAAGAATTTTAAAAAAGAGTAAATTTTATCAAGTGTTTTTACAATTTAAAAAAAATATATGTTATGTAGTAAGATTCAGTTTATCAAGTTCTTGCTTGAGGTAGAGGAGAGAATGCTAAAACTGTCTCCATCTTGAGCAGTTTACAAGTATAACTGTGAGTACCATGGGGTGCCTTATCTTTCTTAAATACTCTCCTTTTCTGTCCTTGTCTTTTACAAATACTTCCAATAGTCAAGTATCCTTCTATGGCTGTCTTCATTATCAACCTGGAGTCATCAGCTCTTGATTGTTGCTATAAAGCTTAAAGAAATACAAAAGATAAATCCTCTCCAAATCCTAGGTTACACACAAAAGGAAGACTGGCTCCTCTTAATGGAGAGATCTAAACATAGGATCTCATGAAAGTCTGACACTGAGGATCTGGCCTTAGGCTACAGCCTTTCCTGTGCCACTTTTTGATAGCCATGGCTTCCAAGAGCTACTCTTAGTTAATAGGCTTTGATTCCACAACTTTTCTCTTGGAATTTTAGTGATTATACCAAGACTCCCTTTCCTCTGTCACCTAATTTCCTGAGTATATCTGTTCACCTGCACTACCTTCCTCATCCCAATCAATGCTTGTTATCTTCTGTGTTTTTGCTGTTTTTACTGGTTCCTCATTCTTAGAGTGACAGACGCCTTCCAGGAGTGGAGTCCACTGCCCAATTAACTAAGGGCAAGTGTGAATTGAATTTTAAAATCTATTTGGAAGCCAGTTCTCACAGAAACAATCTGAACAACTGGGATCGTCTAGGGAAATGAAATTCTATGATACTGCATAATGTAGTCTCTTATCTCCTCTCTAAATTACTCTCTAATATTCAAGGTGCAAGGACATTTTTTCTCTTTGTATTCAGATTCAAGTCTCCAAAGCCATGAGAACAATCCCATTTTATCATCAGAAACATTCTCCTTTGTGCACAGGGTGATGTAACAGATTCAATCTCGGGTACGGTAATTGGTTCTCAGTAGTTCTCCAAGTTAAATATGTAAAATATTTTGTGATATAGAGTCATAAAAAATAAAGCTACTTATTTAAAACCACAGACTGTGCAAAATCTACAAATAAAATTTTTAAACAATGTACAATAATTAACACTATTTCATATTTTGCTATCTGCATGAAAGTACCAAAACAATGTTAGCAAATTGTCATATGCCAAATGCAGTCATTCACATCAAAGAAAGGTAAATATGTCATTAATGGAAAGAGCTCAATGTAATTTTTATTTCTCATTCCCTTCCTGTCCCTGCCTTAATCTGCAAAACAAGCTGTCCTTTAGAGTAGATCAAGGAAACATTTTTTAAAACTAGATGGAAAATGAATATGCTAATTACCCTGATTTAACTATTACACAATGTATTTTTGTACTAAAAAAATAAAATCTCATTCTCCCTTTCAATGTGTACATTTTTTTTTGAGAGAGAGATTTTTGCTATAGGTACATGCGCTCGCTCACCAGAGAGACAGAAAGAGACAGAGAGACAGAAAGTAAAAAATTGCCTCCCAGGGGGATGGCCAGGCCACAATCCCTTCTCTTCCATTCTCCTTTCGGGATCTTGGGCATGCATACATACATGCCCAGTATGAGTTTTAAGCTGCTGGGTCCAGTACTCAAACTACATTTGACTACATGGGAGTCCAGCAACATAACCACTACACCAACTGCTGGTCCCAAAAGTAAGTTTGTTTTTTAATAAAAAAGTGGTCAAAAGAATTTGAGCTAAAATGACAATTATAGAAGCTAAGCAAGGAAAACATAGCATACATCTAACGGGATTCCTCAAAAAAGAAAAAAAGCAATAGTAAAAAGTTTATTATAAGGGAAATTTACTAAAATTTTTTTTGAAGAGATTTTCGCTATAGGGCATATGTGCTCGCCAGACAGACAGAGAGAGACATTAGAGACAGAAAGTGAGAAATCACCCCCCAGGGGGGATGGTCACGCCACAATCCCTTCTCCTCCATTCTCCTCTCGGGATCTTGGGCACACACGCACACGCACCCGGCGTGAGTTTTAAGCCACCGGGTCTGGGACGTGAACCGTGGTCAACTACGTGGGAGTCCAGCGACATAGCCATTATGCTAACTGCTGGTTCCCAATTTACTAAAATTTTAAAAATATATTTGAGATATGTTGTTTTGAGAGTACTGCACACCAGGCAAAAGTGATCCTTAAAAAACAATGCCAGGACATATTCCAGTAAACTATTTGACTATTCAGAAAATAGACTAAGTCACTAATTTTTTTAAAAAATTCATATTATCTTCAGATTTTTTAACAAAGTTTATGCCAGAAGGCAATGAAGTAACAAAATTAATGTATGTAAACAAAGAAAACATAAATTTGATACCGACAAACTGACTTTCAAGGATAAAGAGTACAATTGGCTATAAAGATACAAAACTTCAAGAAATATTATTCTAATGATCTTTTTCTAAGAAATGCATTACAAAAAGAGCTTCAGGGCCATGGTGATGCAGTGCTAAAATGCAATGCTCTGCAAGGCAATCCTATATGAGAAGATATCTGATTCAAGTCCAGAGCTCTGCCTGTGTATGCCAGACTTGCACCAGCCTATGAGCCTGAGCTGGCTGAAGGCTGGGGATAAACTGTGTCATTGAGGGGTGCTGTCTCTCTCTCTCTCTGTCTCTCTCTCATGAAAGAAATAAATTAAAAACATTTTAAGACCTGTTCAGACAACCAGAACTAATGAGGACAGGTTTGGCATAAAAAAACTGAAAATGGGGCTGGAACTGGCATGGTTGTTAAAGGCACTAGACTCTCACATGGCCATCGGTGGTTCTAGTCCCAGACCTGGTGGCTTACTTTCTCACTTTCCCTCTCTCACCTTCTTTCACTCTGTCCCTTGCTGGTCAGATTAAAATAAATAAATAAATAAATAAATAAAGTTAAATAATGTAATTCTATGTTAAATATAGTAATTCTTTAAAAAACTGATAACACTGAGCACTAATAATTGTTAACATCATAAAAAGAGAAAGTATCATGTACCTTCTTATAGAAAAATGTACAACCACCTATAAAACAGACTTGCCAAAAAAAATAAATAAATAAACTTGAGTCTAATAAAGCTAGTAGATTCAACAACTGAGTCACAGATAGCATAAATAATAGAAGAATATGTTAAGTATGCCATGGGGATCTGATACACAAAATTCAGAATGTAGAAATTCTATAAAACAAGCAACCATGAAACAACTTCTTCAACAAATTAGAGAGAAAGAGAGAAAGGGAGAGGAAGGACGAGAGGAAGAAGAGCAAGAGGAAGAAGATCATGATGATGATGATGGTGATGAAGACTGAGGGGAGAACCAGTAGCTAAAAGTGCACTTAAAACTCACAGCACACAGGGACCAGCAGTTAGCGTAATGGCTATGTCGCTGGACTCCCACGTAGTCGACCGCAGTTCACGTCCCGGACCGAGTGGCTTAAAACTCACATCAGGCGTGTGTGCACGTGTGCCATAGATCCCAAGAGGAGAATGGAGGAGAAGGGAATCAGGCGCGTGCGCATGTGTGCCATAGATCCTGAGAGGAGAATGGAGGAGAAGGGATTGCAGCGTGGCCATCCCCTCTGGGGGGTGATTTCTCTCTTTCTATCTCTCTGTCTCTCTCTGTCTGTCTGGCCAGCGCACGCACCCTATAGCAAAAACCTCTAAAAAGGAAAAAACAAACTCATAGCACACAGGCTGTCCAGTGGTGTGGTAGATATGACATCTGGATCCCACGTGGTGGACTATATGGTTCCAGTCCAGACCCAGTGGGACTGGAATCTTACTGTTGAAAAACAAAGCTGGACACATGTGTGTGCCCAAGATGCCAAGAAGAGCATGGAGAAGGGATGGTGAGTGGCCATTTCCTGGGGCCTGGAGAGTCTCAGTTTCCCTTCTTTCTCTCCAGTGAGCACATACACCTTATAAAAAATTAAAACAAACAAGCAAAAGTTCATAGCAAATTGATTCAATATTTAGATATTCTTTGAATTCAATTAAAAAGAAGAAAAAGTTAAAATTTTAACTTTCAATGATATGAGAGAATCAACGCTAATTTATGAAACAATTGTATAGAAGCTTGTGTTAAAAAAATAGAGTTCCATTTGTAGGTTTTTGAGGAACCTCTGTGTTGTTTCCTATAGTGGTAAACCTATTTATATTCCCACAAATAGTGTAGGAGAGTCTCAGGGAAGAAATACTTAATAGACCTAAGAATGTAAAGTTCCCTGAGGAAAATTATACACCTTTGTCTTTTTTTTTTTTTTTTGAGAGGTTTTTTGCTATAGGCGCATGCACTTGCTGGAAAGACAGACAGAGACAGAGAGACAGAAAGCGAGAAATCATCCCCCGGGGGTGGGGGGGGATGGCCACGCTGCAATCGCTTCTTCCCCATTCTCCTCTCAGGATCTTCGGCACACACACACGCGCCCGGTGTGAGTTTAAGGCACTGGGTTCGGGACTCGAACTGCGGTTGACTACATGGGGGTCCAGCAACATAGCCATTATGCTAACTGCTGGTCTCTATACACCTTTGTTCAACTGTCATGTACTGCATGTACACTTTGAAAAAACATAATATGTGCTGTAGAAATACACAATTAAATGTGAATAAGAAATCATGAAATTAAAAAATGAAATGAAAGAGTTCAAATATTTTGAAGACATGTACTGAAATAGAATGGACAAAATGCTACAATGTCTAAAATTTGTTTTAAAATTAATGCAGGCCAGCCCTAGCTGTGGCGACATGCCCTAAGACACTGTGCTCCCAGGCTGAGACCACATGGAACGCCTGTTCCACACTAGTCATCCTAAAGGCTAGGAGCAGAGGTGTGTGCTTGTGACCCAGTCCTTGTGACTCAGGGGCTGAGGCAGGAAGTCCACTCTGCTGGGAGACTGAGCAGAAGGATTGTGATTCAGTGAGAGACTGTTTACAAAATAATAATCATACTGGCTGGGAGAAAAGCAGTACAGATCAATGATTGATCACGTGTTGATAATCATCAAAGCCACATGAAAAGCGCTTGGAAGTTCATTATACAGTAATAATCCGTCTACTTGTACATGTTAACATTTTTGCACAAAACAGAATCCAAGTCATCTTATGCCTAAGGATCATATTGCAAAGAAATAAGTTGATTTTGTACTACATTGCCTGTGTGAGTATAATGCACCGAATATTTCTAAATGATTAAAAATGAAATACTTCGGGTACATTAGCACAACCAGAGAAGAAAACATTTTCTATATTTTTTAAATTTACATTTAATCACTGTATGTCTTTACAACATTGTTTTTCACAGCATGAAGACAGTGCATATTAGTCAGGTCACACATCATCAGTAGATAAATTTTCATTTCTGTCTGTTAACTGTTTTGTTTGTTTTCCTCCAGATTCCTTTTCTCTCACTCCATTATCCACTCCCTCTTATACTGTCTCTAGTATCTACCGTGTCCCTCCCTGCTACTACACCTTCTAATCTTTCCGTTTCTGCTATAGAGCGCAGATGTTCGATGTATATTACACGGAGACATAACAATGCCTATATTTGAGAAGAAAACTTCTAATGTCACTAACATTGCTTTTCTGCACAATCACATTTTCTTACCTTGAGTAAGAGAGGAACATGGCCTAAACCATCACAGCTAGAAAGATTGGAAACTATTTCAAAACACTGATGAGCCATACCTTTGAGAGAATCCTACGAAATCTCTAACAAGCTTCACACATGTGCATCTTGATGACAACATTGTAAATGGCAAATGCACCTCCACCACTGGGCGAAAAAGTCTTCTTCATACCTTCGCAAAAAGTATGGCAATTCTGAAACCATCTTAGTGTGTATTATGCATGTGTGATTGTGGTTGACAACATGGCTTTGTGCTGTGCTGTCACTTCCCTTCAGTTACAGTGGCTGCTAAGGTGTCAAAGAATTACAAGTTGTCTTGTTGCTTGTCTAATTTCCACCTGACTCTAGATGAAATGTTATTTCTAAAACAGTGCTTGTGGTTCTTTAAAGGAATATGGCATTTCATGTATCATCTTTAATAACAAGAGTGAAGTCTTTGTTAAATGTGATGGATTTCTGGCTTAGCTAGGTACTGAGGACTGTTTTATTCAGATGTGCATTTAAATATCTCAGAAGAATACTTGAGCATCATTTTAGAATTTATTTCATCTCACTGAAATGCATTACATATGTTCAGAATATAGAGAAATATGGGTTATTCAGTAATCATTTGAAGAAAAACCATTTTTATCAACTTTTCATAGCTACCCATAAAGGTAGCTCTGTATAAATAGCTGTAAAAATACAATGTGTATATTAAGTGTAATTCTTAGACTTAAAATACTATGTCCATTGAGTATTCAGGATTTAGGGAGACTCTTTTTCTTTTCTGTTTTTTTTGGAGAGGTTTTTGCTATAGGGCGCATGTGCTCATCAGAAAGACAGAGAGAAACATACAGAAAGTGAGAAATCACCCCCCCAGGGTGCAGAGATGGCCACGCTGCAATCCCTTCTTCTCCATTCTTTACTCGGGATCTTGGGCACGCATGCACATGCGCCCATCATGAGTTTAAGCCACAGGGTCCAGGACTTGAACCACAGTAAACTACATGGGCGTCCAGCGACATAGCCATTACACTAACTTATGGTCCCAAGGGAGATTCTTTTCAGCGAATTGAGGAATATCTCTGTAAAACTGCTAATTTGCTTTCAAAACCTTTTTATCAAGCTATCTGATTTAGTGCTCTGAACACACAGCTCAGAGTGAAGCAGTAGTTACAGTTTTTCCCATGAGATTTCTAGGTGCTCATTATACTCCATAAAAAAGTTGGTCTTTTTTTTTTTTATCTTATTTCCTGAAATCATAATCCATTTTTGTTTTCCCCCACCCTTGCTCCTATCTTTCATTAGTCAAGTCTTCAGGCTGTAAAAGAACAAGGTTAAAGACCATTTCTTTCCATGTAAATGAGACTGATTTGCCAAATTCCAAAGGTAAGTTCTTGCCTGAATCCTGTCAGCAAGAGCTTGGGTGCTGAAATGGATGCAGACAATTCCTCTGTCTTGACACAACTGCTTGATTATAAATTATGTTTCCAGATGTGAAACCATCCATTCCCATACATGTCACTCAATTCCCTTGACAACCTCTTAGTCATTGCAGGTTTGTGAACCATGAACTTTAGCACTAGTGCCTTCCTCCTGCAGATTCACCTCTGCTAACTGAAACATGCATCGGCCTTCTTTGAGCATCTCACCCATCATCTCTGCAAACTTATCCTATGGCAAGCCTTACCAAATCCACTCTTAGTGGACTTTCTCTAAGAGGTATTAGTACTGTTTTAGAGTCTGCCTTTTCCCAGCTTTTGTACTAACACCTGGTATTCTATATTTATCAGGATTTTACCATATAGCTGATACTGACCAAAATCCTTCACATGCATTACATCATGTAGGTATCTTTACAACAGGACGATTCGCAAACTCTTCTCATATCCATTTTAATAATAAGAAACTGAATCTCAGAGAAGACAGAATTTGCTTCAGGTCACACCTCCATCATGAGTTTAAGCCACAGGGTCCAGGACTTGAACCACAGTAAACTACATGGGCGTCCAGCGACATAGCCATTACACTAACTTATGGTCCCAAGGGAGATTCTTTTCAGCGAATTGAGGAATATCTCTGTAAAACTGCTAATTTGCTTTCAAAACCTTTTTATCAAGCTATCTGATTTAGTGCTCTGAACACACAGCTCAGAGTGAAGCAGTAGTTACAGTTTTTCCCATGAGATTTCTAGGTGCTCATTATACTCCATAAAAAAGTTGGTCTTTTTTTTTTTTATCTTATTTCCTGAAATCATAATCCATTTTTGTTTTCCCCCACCCTTGCTCCTATCTTTCATTAGTCAAGTCTTCAGGCTGTAAAAGAACAAGGTTAAAGACCATTTCTTTCCATGTAAATGAGACTGATTTGCCAAATTCCAAAGGTAAGTTCTTGCCTGAATCCTGTCAGCAAGAGCTTGGGTGCTGAAATGGATGCAGACAATTCCTCTGTCTTGACACAACTGCTTGATTATAAATTATGTTTCCAGATGTGAAACCATCCATTCCCATATATGTCACTCAATTCCCTTGACAACCTCTTAGTCATTGCAGGTTTGTGAACCATGAACTTTAGCACTAGTGCCTTCCTCCTGCAGATTCACCTCTGCTAACTGAAACATGCATCGGCCTTCTTTGAGCATCTCACCCATCAGCTCTGCAAACTTATCCTATGGCAAGCCTTACCAAATCCACTCTTAGTGGACTTTCTCTAAGAGGTATTAGTACTGTTTTAGAGTCTGCCTTTTCCCAGCTTTTGTACTAACACCTGGTATTCTATATTTATCAGGATTTTACCATATAGCTGATACTGACCAAAATCCTTCACATGCATTACATCATGTAGGTATCTTTACAACAGGACGATTCGCAAACTCTTCTCATATCCATTTTAATAATAAGAAACTGAATCTCAGAGAAGACAGAATTTGCTTCAGGTCACACCTCCCAGGAGTTTAAACACAGGAAGGAAAGCTTAGTGCAGACCATTGTGCCAGACTCTCTTCCTCAAATCTGAAAGTGTTTTTACAAACAAAAGTATGGGTATAATTTTGGTAAGTTATTAAGACAGCAGTTGAGAGTCTTCATATTATAGAGTAAATACAATAATTTAAATTTTATACTTTAACCTCCTTCAGATAATCAAATATAAGTGTATGAGTGTACTTGGGAAGTGTGTGCCTCTGTCAACCATCATAGGAACCAGAGCCTTTCTCGTGGCTAATGGTCGCCCCCTGCTGGTGCATCTAATTTGTGCTTTTAAACGCATTCTCTGCAGGGTCACTAAACATCATCTATCCATCTGTAGTATAGAATTAATACAGCATAATCAGTTTTCTGACCTCTATAAACCAAGGTGGAAAAAAATGCAAAACATAAAACTATATGAATATTCTCTTTTGTGATTTCTTTGCAGGTAGACATAATGAGCTACCTTTGATGGCTAAGCAGTCTGAATTTTACCGGGTACGATGAAGGATGGCAGATGAACTCATACTATAGTTATTCCTTTCACGTGGGTCTCATGAGGGTAGTGGTGAAGAGAGGGCTGACGCCCAACCAAGGAGAGAATTAATTAGAGTAGATGCTCAACTTTGTAATTCTATTTTGTGTCTAAAGGGGAAAAAAGACACTTAAAAGCTTGGCATTTGCTCTAATCAATTCCTCTCTTCTGTTTAATAATGTAATATTATTTTTTGCAGTCAGTTACCTGATGAATACTGCAACATCAAAATGAGACAGTCAGCCTCCTAGAGGTTTCTCTGCTTCACAAGACAGAGGATAGTCACTGAGCTGGCTATAGTATCCACTGGCGCTAAGGGAATTTTATTTTTCTACTGACATGATTATACAATTAACCATGGGCTCTGCAAGAAACAGGGGTGGACCTGGAATACAGTAAACACACACTCAAACACAAACATCCATATACACTAGAAAATAAAAGAACTTTAAGTAGCATTGAAAGAAAGCATCATTTTATAATGAGATAGCAAATATGTCAAAATTTTAATTTAGGTCCACTTACAGTAGCATGTGCTGGCCGCTGCTGCTCAGCAGGCTGGGGCCACATGGAAGGTCTGTGTTTGATTCTTGGCCTACCCTGGAAAGCAAGTGAGGTGATACATACCTGTATTTCAGTCCTTGAGTGGCTAAAGCAGGATATTGACACAGTGAAACCCTGTCTAAAACACTACATGTGCATGCACACCACCCAAAGAACTAATTTACTCAAATATACTAGTATTTTAAAATGTAAATATCTATAATATCTTACCAGAGAAAGACAAAGCGACAGAGAAAGGGAGAAGAAAACACTCCCCAGTGGATCCGATTCATGCTGCAGTTCTCTCTCTTCCATACCTTTATCCTGATTTGGTGCATGCATGTGCATGTACTAGCATGTTTTCCAAGATGTCACGGTCATAATTCAAACCACAGTTGCCCATGTGGGATCTGGTTTCCTCAGTTACTAGGCTATGGGGCAGGCCCTCATATTAGTGTCTTTAAATCTATGCTTCTTTTCCTATTTCCCATATAATAATATAGGTACTTATTTGTCTGAGAATATCAGATAAATAACATTGTTAGTATGTAAAATTGTATTCCGTAAGCCAGCCAAATTTTTACCAGTTGTCAGATATTAGCTAAATGCTAGAGTTTAAATAAAATACAAGCAGGGCTCTCGGAGTAAAGCTGTTGTCAATGTCAGAAATTTAAAATAATGCAAGCAGTCTAATAGTCAATAGCCTCAAATTTCATAAGCTATTGGAAGGAGTTAAGAAAGGGCTATCTCTCAAAGAAAACACAGTAACTCCTGAAGTTTGATAATATAAACAGAAATAAAATAGTGAAGAAAGGAATTAAAGATTAAAAAGGAAGAAGAAAAAAGTAAGAAAGGTTTATAATTTCTATACTGTCATCATATCCCCAAATTCACACTATGAGTTTGGTTTGTAGAAATCTCATGCTAATGCGCCATTCAAAGTACCATTTCTTCTACTATAGTTATGAATTTGTATAAGTTGAATTATCTTGTGTGCATGGGGTAAATAGGAAACTAGTTACAGGTTTTTCGGAAATGCCTATTTTATTGCAGCAGTAATGGGACTCAAAGAAAAAAATTCCTTTTATGCTAGGCCCTTAAATTTGCCAATTTAATATGTACGCAACATTTTTATCCTGTTTTACTGTTAGAAAAATAAAGGCTTAGCAATGTCACACAGTAATAAAATCAAAATTCGGACGGTTTCTAAGCTCTTCACCCCTCCTGATTCTAAACCTCTTCTTAACCACTGCATGTTATATCTCCAAGGCCCGAGTGATAAAAATCATCATAATTATGGTATATACTTAAAGATACCAATGAGATCACTCTCTTACCCTGGCTAACTGCAGCCAAAGAGATTCACTTCTCTAAGCAGTCTGCAATTTTCTCCCATTTCCTGCAGTTACTACAGGGTCATTTGCATTTGAATAGGATCGGATCTGCCTTTGGATCACTACTCTGCCATTGTCACTTCAGGTAGATAAGTCACCTCAAGTCTTAGCTTACAGTCACCTTTCCTCATGAAGACAAGGTAAAAGCCATGTCTTTTTGTTTTTGTTTTTGTTTTTGTTTTCGTTTTTGTTTTCGTTTTTGTTTTTGTTTTGGGGGGGTGGTCTAGAATTCAGTTTCTATAGTCCTTTTTGTAAACAGTACAATTTCCTGGGAGAGGAGACAACTCCAGAAGAGGGTTGCCAGAGCCAAGTCCTCTGGAGGTAAAATGGCAGCGCCAGAGCCTCAGGGCACCCGTGGCCAGGCGCTGGGCAAGTGGGTGAGACTTGGATGAACACATGTTACTCCGCTGGGCCAGGCTTTATTGTCAGGAGCGACCCGAGAGTTTTAGGGAATTGTTCACTGACTGTGTGCCTGAACAAAAATCCCAGGGATGAAGGGAAAGGTGAAGAAAGGAGACAGACCATCAAGAAGCAGGCAGTTTCTCAAAACATGAATTTGCCCATCTATACATTTTAGATAAAAGAATACACACCCATACACTGTAACCAACTTCTGATTTCTTAAAAAAAAAAAAAAAAATTGCCACAGGACATGTGTATTCAGGGGAGAGAGAGAGGAAGAAAGAGGGAGAGTGAAATGGAAATCCAGAAAGAGGGAAGTGAGAAAGTATCCCCCTCATTGGGGTATGGTCACAATGCAATCCCATCTCCTCCAACTCTCCCTCCTTTTGGGATTTTGGGCATGCATGCACATGCATTCCACATGGGTTTCAAGAGGCCAGGTCCAAGACTTGAACCATGAGGTTAGATATGTGGAATGTAGCTGCATTAACCACTAAGCCACAAGCTGTCCCCAGCTTTTTTTTTTTTTTAAGAATTATTTTATTTATTCATTATTTATTTTAATTTGACCAGAGAGAGAGAAAGTGAAAAAGTAAGCCATCAGGTCCAGGACTTGCACCATGGTTGGCCATAAGGGAGTATCCAGAGCCTTAAGCACCATACTACCTGCTAGTCCCCCCACTTTTGATTTACAATGATTAAGGAGCCAGATTCCACATGGCCAACCACTGTTCAAGTCTTGACACTTGAGGTTTGGGGAAAAAAAATGCTACGAGCATGAGTGTGTGTACTTGAAATCTTGACAGGATGTAGAAATGGAGAAGAGGTTGTAGCATTGTCATGTCTCATGGGAGGCTGCTTTATCCTTCTCCAGTTCTCTGTCTCTCTGTGACAAGCACACATGCCTTCTGGCGATTAAATAAAGGAAAATGAAGTTTATTGCAAATGCATGTCTTGAAAAAAAAATACACATAGAATTCAAAACTCTTTTACATCAAAATAATGCTTATACTGGGAACCAGCAGTTAGCGTAATGGCTATGTCGCTGTATTCCCATGTAGTCGACCGCGGTTCGCGTCCCAGACCCGGTGGCTTAAAACTCACGCCGGGCACGTGTGCGTGAGTGCCCAAGATCCCGAGAGGAGAATGGAGGAGAAGGGATTGCGGCATGACCATCCCCCCTGGGGGGTGATTTCTCGCTTTCTGTCTCTCTGTCTCTGTCTGTCTGGCAAGCACACGCGCCCTATAGTGAAAACCTCTCAAAAAAAAAAAAAAAAAGCTCATATTTTAAATAAATGTGTACATTTTCTGCAAACATTTTGAATTCTGCTGAAATATACAAAGTTGGAAAGAGGACAAGACGTTCACTACAGAGAATATAACAGTTATCTATCACCTGTAAGTCAATGGAAAAACTTGATTTGGCATTAAGATTAGTTGAAAGGACTGACTAGTAACTATGAAAAACCTACTGAATTATGCTCTGTCCTCCAAAAATGGTCTACCTCAGGATCTAGGTTATCAGGGTGGTTAATTACTATTGAACTAGTCATGCTGATCTTTTCCATGCTATATTCTTACTTTGTATCGTACTGACATATGTTCATAGTAATTCCAAATAAGATTTTTTTTTGGTTTATTTGTTTTTATTATAAGTGTGTGCACTCACTGGAGAGAGACAAAGAGAAAGGGAGAGGGAGAAAGAAAGAAAAAGTGAGAAAGTACCCCTCCCAGGGGTGATGGCAATGCCACAATCTCTTCTTCTCCACTCTTCTCAAGATTTGGAGCATGCATGCATACACACCTGCCATGTTTTTCTTTTTAAAGATCTTTTTACCATAGAGTATGTGCACTCACCAGAGAGGGAGAGAGACAGATAGAGAGAGGGAAAATGAGAAATCACCCCACAGGAGTGATTTCAAAATGTTTGTGGAAAATGTACACATTTATTTAAAGTATGAACTTATTTTGATATATAAAGGTTTTGAAATATATGTGCACTTTAAAAAAAAAAATACAGTGATTGCCACACTGCAATCAATCAGTGGAAGAGAAAGGTCTCCTCCATTCTCCTCTCAGGATTTTGGACGCACATGCACACACACCCAGCATGATTTTCAAGCCTCCTGTTTTGGGACTCGAAGCACGTTCAGCGACGTGAGGATCTAGTGCCTTAACCAGCACACCAATGGCTAGTCCAATAAGATGCATTTTTATCATGGTTTATGTGTGCATCCCGGAGTACCACCCCTGGGCCTCTTATTTCAAAATGTTGTCATTAGGTAATATAACAGTAACCTGAAAAGAAAAGGTTAATCATACTTTTAACCAGTCAAAGAATACAAAACAATCTCTCGAAGAATAGGGAATATTTTGGCTCTACTTCCTTGATCCTCTAAAATCCAAGCATTTAGAAGAAAGAGATAATGTGGGGTGTCATAATTGGTTCTTTGCAACAGAATGATATGCAATTCTCACAACCACCCTCTAGGGTAGATGATACCCCATTACACAGAAATAGAAACTAAGAGGTTAATGGCAGAGTAGGGAATCCCCAAACCCAGATCTGGTTTTACTCAGATGCAAATGACCCATCAGTAATTGCAAAAAAATTGAGAAATTGGCATAACTACTTAAAGATAGTACCTCAGTTTGGGACTCACAGTAAGCCAGAGTAAGAGGGTGATCTCATTGGTGTCTAACTATAAACTGCAATTTTTTTCTTGCTATTTCACTGCCTTCATTAAAATACAATTTTCTTTTCTAAAATGTTATCCATAAAGATTTGCTTCTTCCATTTCATTCTTTTTTAAAGAATGATTTATTTATTTTTATTTGTTATTTTTTTTTATTTGACCGCAGAGAGAGAGGGAGAAAGTGATAAAACAAGTCACCAGGTCCAGGAAACTGTGGTCAACCATGGTCTATTGCCTTAACCACCACACCACTTGCTGGAATTTTATTACTGTGATTCCAGCTCAAATATTGTAATGAAGTCCACAAAAAAAGGACATAGAAATTTACTTTATGAGAATCTTGGCTATAAAATTTACTTCGATAAACATGGATCATTTGTATCATATTGAGTTTTCCCACTTCAGTGTTGAAACTTGGATATGTTTTATGTTGTGAGACATAACACACAAAACATTGCCATGAAATATCCGCCAAGTAATACACCAAACAATAAACTATCAAAATGGTCGAGAAAGTCTTTGTTTGAGCTCTAGAAACAAAAGAGAGTACCCTGAGCCTTACAAACGTATGGCCACACCATTAGATATAGGCAGAAAACCAAGGGTTAAACTAAGACAGTTACCAGCATGAACACAGGAAGAATAATAAGACAGATAACTAGCAGATGGCATAATGATTACGTCACTAGACTCACATAATTGACTGTGGTTCGAATCCCGAATCTGGCAGCTTAAAACTCATGCCAGGTGCATGTGCATGTGCATGTGTGGCCAAAAGCCTGACAGGAGAATGGAGGGAAAAGGATTGTGGCATTCTCAGACCCTCTGGGGGTGATTTCTCACTTTCTGTCTCTCTGTCTGTCTCTGTCTCTCCAGCTAGCCTATGTACCCTATAGCAAAAAACCCTCCCTAAAAAAGAAAAAAAAAAAAGAAAAAAGATTTAAGACAGGAGGTGGATACGGCTGAAAGAACCTGTGATGGGAACAGAAACCTGCATCTCATTATTACGCCACCATGAAAAGATGGGATACTTTGGCCAAGTCAAGACTTCTGCTCCTTCACCAGTATGTTCAAGTAAATGCATCCAATGCTTTCTACCTTCCCTTGGAGTATGAGCTGTCTCACTGAAAGTAAAACAGAACAAAGGTGTCAAGATAATGAAATGCAGTAACAATGACCGCAGGTATTCATTTCACTCTGGTATTGTCAGCAGAGGTAAAAAGAAGACAAAGTACTACCTCATTTAGATACTCATGTGGAACCTTGAGATGTGTCCTTTTGAAATTTAGAGAACTTTTGTTCTCTAAATGTAGAGAGAGAAATGGAGTGGCATGAGTCTCTAGAACTGTCCAAATCTGAGGCTATTCCGAGCCTACAACTTGATCCCAGGCCAGCCTCACAGCCTAGTGTCCTAAATCCTGAGAGGAGAATGGAGGAGACCTTTCTCTTCCACTGATTGATTGCAGTGTGGCAATCACTGTATTTTTTTTTAAGTGCACATATATTTCAAAACCTTTATATATCAAAATAAGTTCATACTTTAAATAAATGTGTACATTTTCCACAAACATGTCCTACAACAATTCAAATTCTGGCCCTAGTGACTTGAAAAACATAACCAGCACGTGTGCATGTATGCCCCAAATCCAACAGCATGGAGAAATGGAATATGCCCCAAATCCAATAGGATGGAGAAATGGAAGAGAAAGGATTATGGCATGCCCATGTCCTATTGGCAGGTGCTTTCTTCCTGTCCCTCTCTGTCTCTCTTTGATGAATACATTTGCCCTCTGGAAATTTATAAAAATAAGAAATTTGATCCTGTTTCTTCTTTTTTTTGGAGAGGTTTTCGCTATAGGGCGCGTGCATTCGCCAGACAGACAGAGAGAGACAGAGATAGAAAGCGAGAAATTACCCCCCAGGGGGAATGGCCACGTCGCAATCCCTTCTCCTCCATTCTCCTCTCGGGATCTTGGGCACACACGCACACGTGCCCAGCATGAGTTTTAAGCCACCGGGTCCAGGACATGAACTGCAGTCGACTACGTGGGAGTCCAGTGACATAGCCATTAGGCTAACTGCTGGTTCCCTGATCCTGTTTCTTTACACATTATTATAAGTAGAATAAGAAAGGAGATTGGGTGACAAACTGCATAAAATCCTCTGAAACTCAAAAGCTCTCCATAAATAGTGGCTCACAGTTTTTCAAGCGCCTAGTGATTTAGACGGGAAGCATAACTTAGCATGTTTGACTACCTTCATAAAAGTGCTCTGGAAATAAGGAACAAATAATCCTCAGTCTCTGTCTTTGGCCCTCAACGATACAAACTGTTTTAGCCCATGTTGTCATCATTAGCCACAGTTTGCTTCATAAGTAGGGTATTATTGATTGCTCTTTGGTAACTACTACATTATGAGCTCCTGGGGGACAGGGACATCTGGTGTTTGCTGCTGCCTCCTAGAGGTTCAATAAATGAGTGCTCCCTTGGACTAAATTTAAAATAAGGCCAAATGGCTTATTTTCTGTGTCATTCATAAAATTGAAAGCTGAACAATAATCATAGAAAGGAACTGATATTTATACCAAGCTAATCAGAATACCTGGGCTGTAAAAACAAAATGATTTGCTCGGAGTTGGTAGGGAAGGATTATTTTATTTCATTTTATTTTAATTAGTCTATTTCATTGCCTGAGAGAGAGATGCAGCTTCAACAGGGCCTTGTTACACCATGATCCTCTTCCTCCCAGCCCTGCAGCCAGTCAGGATCTTGGGCATGAATGTGCCCATCTGAAGTGTTTCTGATCAACTTGGGAGCTGAACTCATGGTGGTCTATGTGGCTCCAGCACTGCAGAACTTTATGTTAACACTTGTGTCACAAAGGCTGGACCATGAAAGGACTTTTTAGTTCTACCTAAATAACAAAATTTACCATTAGTGAAATTTAGTACATTCACTACACTATGAAGATTTTTTAAAATTATATTGAATGCCTATTTTTTTTTAAAAGTGAAGTATTAATAAAAGAACCATCACTTTTAAAAACACAATACTGAGAACACCGCCATTTCTGTAAATCCTCACTTTAAGATTTTTAAAAATTATATTGAATGCCTATTTTTTTTTTAAAAAAAGTGAAGTATTAATAAAAGAACCATCACTTTTAAAAACACAATACTGAGAACACCGCCATTTCTGTAAATCCTCACTTTGCACGTGCTTGAATTTTAGACCAGGCATCATCATAAATAGCACACATGTACCAAAAGTTCATTCCCTGGACCACATCATGACATTGTTATCACTAAAACTTCTTCCAGCTTCACAATCATTCTCTGCTCAGAGTCTCCTTTGGCTTTTTTTTTTTTTCCGAGAGAGAGAGAGAGAGATTGATTTTTGCTATGGGGCACATATACTCAACAGAGAAACAGAAAGAGAAAAATCACCTCCCAGGAGGGATGGCCATGCTGCAATCTCTTCTCCTCCAGTCAAGTCTCCTCTTAGAATTTTGGGCATGCATGTGCACATGCCTGGCATGAGTTTCAAGCTTCCAGGTTTGGGACTTGAACTGCAGTCAACCACGTGTGAGTTCAGCGCCTTAATCACAATGCCACTATGCTCCCTCCTTTGGTCCCTCTTTTGTTTTTTTGTTTAACTGCTCTCAGTGATGCATTTGCAGATAATCAATGAGCTGCTCCAGTCCTTTGGACCCCTGATTTAATCCCAATCTACAAACTTCTTTTTTTCACTTGCCAACATAAGTAGCTTAAATTCCAAGACCTTTCATCTCAGTAACCAACAATGGCCTTGAATACTCTAAACTTCTTTGTCTGTCTGGTTTGTTTTGCTTTGTAGATGAATCCCAAATACAACATTATCACACAATGGTTAAAAGTAGGAGTCTGGAGCTCCTTAGCATATGCCTCTTTTTTTTTTTTTTTTTTTTTTTTTTTAATAACTGAGCATCCTGAGCACCTAGTATAATGCCTCTGTGTTCTAAGTAATGAATACGTATTTGTGAATACCTCTTCCCTCGACATTCTTAGATGAGTGAAATCTAATTAAAATGACCAGCATACAGCAGGATGGGAAAGGTGAGGGGCCATGGTATTGCTAAACTCACCAGCTGACTGGGCATGTCAAGAACCTCTGCATTTTTAGACCCAGCTCCTTCCCTCTCACCCTTTGTGCACTCTACCTGCCATTCTTGAGCTGCTGGCGCCATCCACTTACACCCCAACACATCAAGGCTGCCCCTACTTTTGTAGAGAACACTCTAACTGTATTTAAATATTTTAGAGATGGAATTTCCATAGCCTTGTCACTTTGATTGCGTTTCAGCCAAGTGTAGATTGCTCTAATTACCCACATCATTTTGGCTGGAGCAGTTTCAATTTTTTTTCCATTTCCTAGTTTCTTTCATTGTAATAAAGTAACAGGAATATAGTAGCTGAAAAATCATGTCTCTCACTAACCCTGTCTCTTATCATTTTGTATTCCTTAATTTCAAACATTCAATATTAAAAAATATTTCTAGGTTACTCTTTCTCCAACTTAGATTTGATATATATGTGACTCTTAGAAAAAAAATCAAAGCTTTGATATCAGTACAAAAGAGGCAGACATCTTCACAGAGCAGCTCAGCATTTCTGCCTATGCCAGGAAATACTATAATTGAAGATGGAAGGAAATACTATAATTGAAGATTGATATCAGTACAAAAGAGGCAGACATCTTCACAGAGCAGCTCAGCATTTCTGCCTATGCCAGGAAATACTATAATTGAAGATGTTATTTCATAATTCTCTCTATATATATATACACCACACATACACACACACACACATATATATATATAAACACACACACCTTTTTTCCTGGAATTTGCACTGATATTTTGGTGATTCTGTGACTGAATATACAGGCTCTAATTCCTTTTTTGTGTTTGCCAAAATATCAAAAGATCAAGATGATGAAGTTCAGATATCCTAGCCTGATCACCTTTTTATTATTATAACTGACTATAAAATATGCTGTTGTCTTGGTGATATCGACCGTTTGATTTCGGTATCACTATACATTGTGAAAGACTTAACATAACATAAAAGCAGTACACTTTTACCCCCACGTAAGACTGGAAGCATATAGCCTATTTATTATAATTTCATGAAATATAAACTTAGTCATAGTATTTTTTTAAGTTATATAAAATTTCTTTCTTAAATTTAGTAGAATGAGAATCTCCCATCCCTTAAACATACACTAAGACATTGAGAATAAGTCTATTTTTTTCATAAGCTTGCTTGGGAACCATCTATATTTTGTAATTTTGTTACAAACAAATTTAAGTCATAACTTCCACTAGAAGCCTATAGTTAGGCTGGACAACTCACCCAATAACAGGCTTTAAAAATATACAGCAACATCTAATTTTGGATTTTGTCATCATCAAAGGAGACTCTACCATAGCAGGAAGAACCCTGGGACCCAAACTTGTAGCTTTGAGGTGAGAATCTTCTTTTGACCAATTAAAAATTGTGTGTAACCTTGTGCAAACTACTTTTAGCTTCTATTATTCAGGCAATTAATATTTACTTCTTTGGCAAATATCAGACACCAAATTTCTCGATAAATTGATACGTATCCCCAGCACCTTTTATAACACGAGACTGTTGTGCCAAGCAGTCATCGTTCAAAGAAAAACCTGGTCTCTACCCTCAAGACGCACTCAGTCTAGTGTGACATACAGACAAAATTTTGTGTCCTAATCGATTCAGCCATGGAACATGCTTTCAGAACGCAGCAGGGCAACCCATAGCCCAGAGTTTGGCTAAAGAGGTAGATGCTACTAGTTTCCCACAGGCTGAGTTAATGAGATGCCATATGCAAATTGTCAGCACATAGTAGTTATTCCTCTTACAATCCAGGACTACAAGAAATGCAGGCTTCTTAAAGGACGGTGGGAAAGGATGTGTGAGCAAGGCAGGAAGCAAAGGTATAGGGTACGAAAAGCTGTGCTGTCCTGTTGTTCCTGCAGTTTGAAGCTCAGAGCTGTGCATCCTGGCCTGGCTGCTGTGTGCTCTCCAGGATCATACCACCTGCCTGTCACACTCAATCACACTCAATCACACACATCATCTGTCCACCTGTTAACAAGAAGCTCAGGATTCTGCTCTGGTACTGCTTCCAGGACATGTAAGAGCATGGAGAGATTGATGACAAGGAAATCTTATCAGTCCTAGGTGGCTAGAGGAAATTAAAGTGGGATCCAAATGGCTCTAGGATCTCTTCATATCCCTTTCTATCCTAAGACTTCTCAGGCAAAATATTATCTAATGTATTTGCATGTGTAATAATAAATGCAAGTGGACATGTAGATTATATCTAAATACTCATTCTACTTCTGTGTCATTCTTTGCCTCCAGTTCCTGCCACAGGACAACTGCCCGCCTCTGTGTCATTTATTGCCTCCAGTTCCTGCCACAGGACAACTGCCTCCAATTGTAATTCATCGGTTTACAGAGCAATATTTTTTTAGTTTTAGCCCAGTCCATAAAGGAGAATTTTAATTTGCTTGTCTTGTTCTACTCTTGGGTGATGCCTTCATTCTGCTAGTTTAAAAGTATCCTAAGATCTAAAGATTCCTTAGGGTTGTGTGAGACAGGAGCTGGAGATTCATTGCTAATGTGCCTTGACTTTTGGGGCCTCCTGAAGGGAATCACCTGGAGCACCACAGAGCAGCTGCCTGTCTGCACACCTAGCTCCCTGCTTACCCACCACGCTCTTGAATGCCGTCAGTTCCTCATTTCCCTCGGGATTCAAGATGCCTACTTTACATCAAATTAATGGAGGCTTCCACACAAAAATAAAATGTGATCTCTGATCATTTAACCATGTGACTCTGAGAGAAAGGAGAATTCTCAAAGTGCATTTCAAAATTCTCTCATCACATCAAAGTCTGAAGCATGTTATAAAAAGAAACCTAAATTACCCCCTGAGAGCAGCTGTTGTGAGGTGCTAATTCAGTAACAATTTGCTCTATTCACGTCTACTCTTTTACTTAATGTTTTGAACATAGAAGTGACAAATATTTCACATTTTGCACTTCACATAAATATAAGATACAATACAAATCTTACTTAGACTTTTTATATTTGTTCTCATACCTCTCAGAAAAAAAAAATCGAGCACTCTAAGAGACTAAAATTTAGCAACTTTCATTACTTACGCTCTGAATATTATGACCCTTATGGGTCCCTGTGGTTAAATGATTTTCCTGTATACTTGAAGAAGAAGGATAGGCTTTGAATCCCCTATTTCATTGCTATATTTTGAGGATTTCAGTTTGGCAGGTTATGTTTTATTCCTTGCTCCTATTTAAGTGCCAATACAGTGGATTTTTAATTTGGTTGCATGTCAAAATCCTCTGGGAAGTTTTAAAAGAAGGTTTGTGCCCAGATCTAACAAACCAGAATATCTAGGTGGGCAGGCAGGCAGGAGTTTGTATCTTTTCTTTTCCTTTCTTTTCCTTTCTTTTCTTTTCTTCTTTTTAAAATTAAATAGAGATTTTTGCTATAGGGCACATGTGCTCACCAAAGAGACAGAGAAAGACAGAGACACAGGAAGTGAGAAATAACCCCTCTGGGGAGGGGGGGATGGACATGCTGTAATCCCTTCTCCTGCATTCTCCTCTTGGGACCTTGGGCACGCACGCGCAACCCAGTGTGAATTTTTAGCCACCGGGTCCCAAACTCAAACCACAGTTGACTACACGGGAGTCTAGTGATGTAACCATTATGACATCTGCTGGTCCTAGGTATTGTATTTTTGAAAGACCCCAGCATGTTTCAAATAGGCATCAATTTGAACATAGAAGTGACAAATATTTCACATTTTGCACTTCACATAAATATAAGATACAATACAAATCTTACTTAGACTTTTTATATTCGTTCTCATACCTCTCAGAAAAAAAAAAATCGAGCACTCTAAGAGACTAAAATTTAGCAACTTTCATTACTTACGCTCTGAATATTATGACCCTTATGGGTCCCTGTGGTTAAATGATTTTCCTGTATACTTGAAGAAGAAGGATAGGCTTTGAATCCCCTATTTCATTGCTATATTTTGAGGATTTCAGTTTGGCAGGTTATGTTTTATTCCTTGCTCCTATTTAAGTGCCAATACAGTGGATTTTTAATTTGGTTGCATGTCAAAATCCTCTGGGAAGTTTTAAAAGAAGGTTTGTGCCCAGATCTAACAAACCAGAATATCTAGGTGGGCAGGCAGGCAGGAGTTTGTATCTTTTCTTTTCCTTTCTTTTCCTTTCTTTTCTTTTCTTCTTTTTAAAATTAAATAGAGATTTTTGCTATAGGGCACATGTGCTCACCAAAGAGACAGAGAAAGACAGAGACACAGGAAGTGAGAAATAACCCCTCTGGGGAGGGGGGGATGGACATGCTGTAATCCCTTCTCCTGCATTCTCCTCTTGGGACCTTGGGCACGCACGCGCAACCCAGTGTGAATTTTTAGCCACCGGGTCCCAAACTCAAACCACAGTTGACTACACGGGAGTCTAGTGATGTAACCATTATGCCATCTGCTGGTCCTAGGTATTGTATTTTTGAAAGACCCCAGCATGTTTCAAATAGGCATCAAAATTTGAGAACCATGGGTCTAGTTAAAATTGGTACCGGAATATTTGGTAATAACTGGCAATATAAATTAATTGATAACTGGGGAGTGCATTGATGAGAGAAAAGAGAATGCAAAAGAGAATTAGAGTTGGAAATCCTGAATTCAAGATATAGCTATTTTATTTCTGTTTAACATGGAACATGTTAGTCAAAATCTATACAGAGCTGTACAAATCCATTTCCTTCTCTAGACAACAGGGATGATGACAATGTCCTAATGACTAACGTTCTAACCACAGGGACTCCTTAGCCACCTTCCCACTCTGCGTCAGGTGTGCACACCTCACAGGCAATGATCCTGATCTCTAGGCCATGTGTTCAAGGTCTTCAAGATCCCTTTCCTTTTTAGAACAGGGACTGCTCAAAGGAAGATCTATTGGGCTATTTACCTTCAGAATATCCTCTAACCCACCACTACAAGTCTTAACATTGCCTAAACCCTCATAATATCCTACAGCAGATACAAAAACCGAAGAGGCAAATCATCTGGTACAACCTCTATCCTTTGTTCTTTGCAGTCAAAGATTTCCATTTACAAAGGCTTAAAGGATAAATACAAAGATACAGACCTTGTGACCAGCTGGTCTCAGCTCTGCTGGGACAAAGCCAGAAGACTCACTTGATCTTGCAGTAAGACGGACTTGAGCTTAATATAAGGAAAAATGTTCTAAGAGCAGAGGTTATTTGCACTTAAAAATAAACAAATAAAGGATGTAATACTCATTTCAGTATTGTGTAAGTAATTTTTCCCAAGTGTTTGGTAGTGAAGGGAGACCTTGAAGCACAGTGGTTAAGAATAGGGGTTTTGGGCCTGCAGGTGGCATGGTGATTAAGGCACTGGACTCCCAAGTTGGCCAACTGCAGTTTGAGAACTGGTGGTTCGCTTTCCCACTTTTCCCTTCTCTCTCTGGTGAGCGCACATGCCCTATAGCAAATTAAATTAATAATAACAGTTTTAAAATTAAATAATTCTTTTTTTGGGGGGGAGGGGTGGGTTGCTATAGGGCATGTGCGCTTTCCAGAAAGACAGAGAGACAGAAAGTGAGAAATCACCATCCCAGGGGGGTGGCCATGCCACAGTCCCTTCTCCATTCTGCTCTCAGGGTCTTGGGCACACATGCACATGCACCCAAAGTGAGTTTAAGCCAACTGGGCCTAGGACTCGAACTGTGGTCGACTACATAAAAGTCCAGCAACATAGCCATTATGCCAACTGCTGGTCCCAATAAATAATTCTTAAAAAAAGAAAAAAAAAAAGAATGTAGGTCTTGGCATCAAAGAAAACTGTGTTTTCTTCCTGGCTCTACCACCTGCTAGCTTAAGTGAATTTATTAACCTTTCAAAGCCCAGCTAGCACTGCTTTATCTGTGAGATTAGGAGACCAATACATGTTTTGCAAAGGTGTTATAAGGACTAGGGTGACAATTTAATTTTTTTTAAGGTTTTTGTGATAGGACATATGTGCTTACTGGAGAGGAGAGAGACAGTAACAGAGGTAGTGAGAAATCACTCACCAAGGGGGATGGTCATACCACAATCCCTTCTCCTCCATTCTTTTCCTGGGATTTTAGGCACATGTGTATGATTTTCAAGTTGCCAGGTCTGGGACTTGAACTACATTTGGACAGCACCTTAATCAGTAGGCCACCTGCTAACCCTAACCTGATAACTTTTTATTCAACCCACTACACTTTTGTGAAAGGGGTCACTACTCTAATTAACAGAGTTGAACTAGACCTGTCCCTGACAAGCTTGAGTCAGTCCACGTGCAGGGCATTTTAGAAATGGTTTCGTTATTCACAGTACTTTGTCAAATGTAGAAAACCTTTAAAGATTAGAGATGTAGGAAAAATGTAAATTGAATCCGTTGGAGTTCAGCGTCCTCAATTTAGCTCATATGTTGACTGCTTGACAGGCCCTCCAGATGCCAAGTCACCTATCCATCTAGTCCAAGTTCAGCTGAGTTGAACTAGGATTAAGAAATATTTTTCCACTTGTTATAGGCATATTGGGTTGTTGAAAAGTCATGACTTTTTAAAATGTATTTCTATGCAAAAATGTGTCATGACTTTTCCAACAACCCAATACATAAATAACAATTAAAGAAAGTTGATTGAAAGGGATTTTGGAAATTATCTAGTCCTAGGCAAGCCCTGTAGCCTAGGCTAAGGTTAGGGGAACTAGATCCTACGTGGCCAACTGTGGTTCAAATCCTAGCCCTAGAAGCCTGAGAAATGTGCTGGGTGTATGTGTTTGTGTGCCCAAAATCCTGACAGGGAGAAGAAATGGAGGGGAAGGGATTGCAGCATGACCATACCCTACTGGAAGGCGCTTTCTCTTTCATCTCTCTGTCTCTCCAGCAGGCACATATGGCCTCTGGCAATGGAAGGAAGAAAGGAAGAAGGAAAAAAGGAAGGAAGGAAGGAAGAAAAAAGAAAAAAGGGAAAAGAAAGGAGAGAAAAGAAAATAAAAAGAAAGGAAGGAAGAAAAAAAGAAACCAATTATTTAGTCCACGGCCCAGCCCGTATTTCAGTTCAGGAAATAGCTTCAAAGAAAATGTATATCATATAGTCTCTCCAGGTCTCCCTCTGCTGTCTTTCCAGGCCTTCCTCGCCCTGCATATCAGAGAACAGGGTATAACTCCAGGTTTTTTCTCACCTGCTTATTATACTAAATTTCTCTTTGTAACATATCAAAGAAAAGTGTTACACAAAGACCTAAAACTTTGGGGAATATGTTTATAAAGAAGTACATTTGCGGGACCAGCAGTTAGTGTGATGGCTATGTTGCTGGACTCCCACGTAGTTGACTGCGGTTCGAGACCCGGACCCGGCAGCTTAAACTCACGCTGGGCGCATGTGTGTGCGTGCCCAAGATCCCGAGAGGAGAATGGAGGAGAAGGGACTGCGGCGTGGCCATCCCCCCTGGGTGATTTCTCACTTTCTGTCTCTCTGTCTCTCTCTGTCTTTCTGGCAAGCGCATGCGCTCTATAGCAAAAACCTCTAAAAAAAAAAAAAAAAGTACATTTGCCTGGGCTGGTTCCCTAAAAAACTCTTGGTACATAACTGTGTCTTACCTAAGTATAACAATGCTGCAGCCTAATGGTGACCTTGAGCATGCTCTTGGAGCTGAGAAAAATGCATACTCACTGGCTGTTAACTCACTGTTTCTGTGTCTTTGACTTTGAATTCAGAATTAAATCTAACTTTCTTCAGTTAATTTCCTATCTTACAGAAGCACCCCATGTCTCACAGCCTATATGGATGTTAGAAGGGGCCTACTAAATGTAATCCAAAATTAAATATTAAAAACCTTCAATTAGAAGTTGACATCTTTGATCCCATAACCATTATCTTCCGTACTCAGAGATAAAAATGAAATTACTACTAAACTAGAATAGTGAAAAATATTATACTGGAAAAGGCTAGCATCAAGTTAGCTTCAAATTCTACAGAGCTAAAAATCTGTTAGTTTCTGTTTTTGTGGTTGTTGATAGCTCTTTAAACAAAGCAAAGGGGGAAAATGATACATTTTTAACAAAAACAAAAACAACAACAAAAAAAAAAACAGAGACCCTCTCTGACAAACTCCTTACTTAAAATCTTTACTTCTCAATTTCCTATCTATAAAATGGGAATAAAATTGTCTGCTTCACATAACTGTTGTGAATATTAAATAAATATTTGTAAGGTGGGTGACCCATGTTGGGCTCTCAAAATCTATCATTTTTACGCAGCTCCTTCTTTATATTTTAAATCTTAGAAGTTGCCATAGAAATGACTTTCAGTTCAATGGCTGGGTTTAATGTCAATTTTTTCCCCAACATGTACTGATATAATGTACTGAGGTAAGAGTGTCACAGATGTCTTCCTAGATAGATTTTTGTGTATTGACATTTACAACTTCTTCCTGCTTGTGTTTCTGACATTGACAATAGGGATTCTAAATATATGAAAAGAACAAAAATAAATACTAGAGATTTTTAAGGTCAAATATAATGCTAGGTATACCTGAATTTATTATAAGATTCCTTTTCCACTAAATATAAGTTCTTGAATATCAGCTTAACAACCACCTTTCTATGGAATGCTTCTTACCTTTGACATATGTAAGAAACTTTTAGAACTGTATTTAAAATGCAAATTCCCAAGGTCTCCTAATATAATCTGATCCAGTGTTACTGGAGCAGAGCTCCAGGAATGTGCATTTTTGTAAGCTCCTTGGGTGATCTTAAATGAGGCTTTGAGCAAAATCTCTTTGATATGCTGGATTCCCTGCTCAGGATTCAGCTCAGAGCCCTGAGTTGCTCTAAGTTCTCCAACCTAGGATGTATAATTAGATGATTATGCAGTACGATATATACTAATGAAGGTGTACACAGGGAACTATGCAGAAAAAGAAAAATGAAAAACAGGGTAGATGGGTGTGGCCCAGGAAAAAAACATTTAACATATATAAGAAGGCAAGAAAATAGATAATGAAATGGTATATCACAACAGACTAAAAGAAATGACATTACCAAACATACATGCATACATATGTATCTGTGTGTGTGTGTATACATACATAAACACACACATATATATAAAACTAGAACAAAAATTGAAGGTGCACAACATAACGTAATGTTCTTTGTTGAGGACGATACATAAGGTAATATCATTGATTTGATTATCACACATTGCATGAATGCTTTGAAAATCCATATTATACAAATGTAAGCAAGAAATAAGTAAAATAAAATAAATAAACTAAGCTGTTAAAATAAGAGAATACAGGTAAAGTATATATGAGCAATCTCTACACTATCTTTACAACTTTTTGATAATTTTTTACGAGAGATTTTAGCTATAGAGCATGTGCGCTTGCCAGAGAGACAAAAAGCGAGAAACTACCCCCAGGGGGAATGGCCACACTGTAATCCTGTCTCCCCCATTCTCCTTTTGGGATTTTTGGGCATGCACACAATTGCACTCCGTGTTAAGTTTTAAGCTACCAGGTCTAGGACTCAAACTGCAGTGGACTATGTGGGAGTCTGGCGACATAACCATTATGTCACTTGCTGGCCCCTAGATTTAACAATTCCTTAAAATAATAATAAAAAATGACTAAGTGCTCTAGATCACAACTAGATAGTTGAGAAATTATTCTACAGGAAATACTTAGACAACTTGCAGCTTCCTTTCTTATTGAGCTTCAAAAACAACAAACACAATGTAAGAGGAAAGCTTCTTTGGATGTCCTGGTTAACCTTGATGAATAGTTCCCATTCAGATGCAAAATTGTTTAAACCTGTGCCAATCTTGCTTCCCACAACTAGAAAGCCCAGGGTTTAGGAAGAGGCTATTGTCTGTTACTCAGGAGCCACTTTATCAAAATAAGGTAGCCATTGCTCCTGTTTTGCCAGCCTTTAGCCACTGTCCCCGAGAGGAGAATGGAGGAGAAGGGACTGCGGCGTGGCCATCCCCCCTGGGTGATTTCTCACTTTCTGTCTCTCTGTCTCTCTCTGTCTTTCTGGCAAGCGCATGCGCTCTATAGCAAAAACCTCTAAAAAAAAAAAAAAAAGTACATTTGCCTGGGCTGGTTCCCTAAAAAACTCTTGGTACATAACTGTGTCTTACCTAAGTATAACAATGCTGCAGCCTAATGGTGACCTTGAGCATGCTCTTGGAGCTGAGAAAAATGCATACTCACTGGCTGTTAACTCACTGTTTCTGTGTCTTTGACTTTGAATTCAGAATTAAATCTAACTTTCTTCAGTTAATTTCCTATCTTACAGAAGCACCCCATGTCTCACAGCCTATATGGATGTTAGAAGGGGCCTACTAAATGTAATCCAAAATTAAATATTAAAAACCTTCAATTAGAAGTTGACATCTTTGATCCCATAACCATTATCTTCCGTACTCAGAGATAAAAATGAAATTACTACTAAACTAGAATAGTGAAAAATATTATACTGGAAAAGGCTAGCATCAAGTTAGCTTCAAATTCTACAGAGCTAAAAATCTGTTAGTTTCTGTTTTTGTGGTTGTTGATAGCTCTTTAAACAAAGCAAAGGGGGAAAATGATACATTTTTAACAAAAACAAAAACAACAACAAAAAAAACAGAGACCCTCTCTGACAAACTCCTTACTTAAAATCTTTACTTCTCAATTTCCTATCTATAAAATGGGAATAAAATTGTCTGCTTCACATAACTGTTGTGAATATTAAATAAATATTTGTAAGGTGGGTGACCCATGTTGGGCTCTCAAAATCTATCATTTTTACGCAGCTCCTTCTTTATATTTTAAATCTTAGAAGTTGCCATAGAAATGACTTTCAGTTCAATGGCTGGGTTTAATGTCAATTTTTTCCCCAACATGTACTGATATAATGTACTGAGGTAAGAGTGTCACAGATGTCTTCCTAGATAGATTTTTGTGTATTGACATTTACAACTTCTTCCTGCTTGTGTTTCTGACATTGACAATAGGGATTCTAAATATATGAAAAGAACAAAAATAAATACTAGAGATTTTTAAGGTCAAATATAATGCTAGGTATACCTGAATTTATTATAAGATTCCTTTTCCACTAAATATAAGTTCTTGAATATCAGCTTAACAACCACCTTTCTATGAAATGCTTCTTACCTTTGACATATGTAGGAAACTTTTAGAACTGTATTTAAAATGCAAATTCCCAAGGTCTCCTAATATAATCTGATCCAGTGTTACTGGAGCAGAGCTCCAGGAATGTGCATTTTTGTAAGCTCCTTGGGTGATCTTAAATGAGGCTTTGAGCAAAATCTCTTTGATATGCTGGATTCCCTGCTCAGGATTCAGCTCAGAGCCCTGAGTTGCTCTAAGTTCTCCAACCTAGGATGTATAATTAGATGATTATGCAGTACGATATATACTAATGAAGGTGTACACAGGGAACTATGCAGAAAAAGAAAAATGAAAAACAGGGTAGATGGGTGTGGCCCAGGAAAAAAACATTTAACATATATAAGAAGGCAAGAAAATAGATAATGAAATGGTATATCACAACAGACTAAAAGAAATGACATTGCCAAACATACATTCATATATATGTATGTGTGTGTGTGTGTATACATACATAAACACACACATATATATAAAACTAGAACAAAAATTGAAGGTGCACAACATAACGTAATGTTCTTTGTTGAGGACGATACATAAGGTAATATCATTGATTTGATTATCACACATTGCATGAATGCTTTGAAAATCCATATTATACAAATGTAAGCAAGAAATAAGTAAAATAAAATAAATAAACTAAGCTGTTAAAATAAGAGAATACAGGTAAAGTATATATGAGCAATCTCTACACTATCTTTACAACTTTTTGATAATTTTTTACGAGAGATTTTAGCTATAGAGCAAGTGCGCTTGCCAGAGAGACAAAAAGCGAGAAACTACCCCCAGGGGGAATGGCCACACTGTAATCCTGTCTCCCCCATTCTCCTTTTGGGATTTTTGGGCATGCATACAATTGCACTCCGTGTTAAGTTTTAAGCTGCCAGATCTAGGACTCAAACTGCAGTGGACTATGTGGGAGTCTGGCGACATAACCATTATGTCACTTGCTGGCCCCTAGATTTAACAATTCCTTAAAATAATAATAAAAAATGACTAAGTGCTCTAGATCACAACTAGATAGTTGAGAAATTATTCTACAGGAAATACTTAGACAACTTGCAGCTTCCTTTCTTATTTAGCTTCAAAAACAACAAACACAATGTAAGAGGAAAGCTTCTTTGGATGTCCTGGTTAACCTTGATGAATAGTTCCCATTCAGATGCAAAATTGTTTAAACCTGTGCCAATCTTGCTTCCCACAACTAGAAAGCCCAGGGTTTAGGAAGAGGCTATTGTCTGTTACTCAGGAGCCACTTTATCAAAATAAGGTAGACATTGCTCCTGTTTTGCCAGCCTTTAGCCACTGTCCAAACGGGCACCAAGAGTGAGTTATCTAAAATATTAGGGTCTCCTTAATAAGGCAAAAGCTTCTCCACTAGACAGATATGAAACATCCTATTATATACTGTAATTATCCACCCATTTCTCTGCATCTGTCACTACAGTTTAAGTCCCACTGAGCAAAGACACCTTGTCTGGCTCCCTGCTGCCTCTCCAGCACCCAGAACAGAAGACCTAGCCCAATAGTTATTAGTCAACTCACAGAAAATACCTTTAATAGTTTATCCTGCATAAAGAATAAATTTCAAGCTCCTATGCAAAATACATGAAAGTCTCTGACTCATCGATCCAGTTTCATTTCTTATCATTATCCTGCCTTTCACCTAAGCATCCAGATATCCTATTCTGTATCAGATGTGTGCCTTCACTCTCCACGTGTCCTTTACTAGGAAAGTTATTTCCTCACATGGCTATTCCTACATATCTTTTGAGAGTAATTTAAGTCCTTTTCCACTATTTTTTTACGGTTTTTGTCATAGGGTGCATGCACTGGCTGGAGAGAGACAGAGAGACACAGTGAAAGGGAGAGTGAAAAAATCATCGTTTTTGTATTCCATTCTTCTCCTGGAACTTTAGGCATGCAGGCACTAGTGCCTGGTGAGATTTTCAAGCCACTGGGTCCAGGATTTGAACCATGGTCGGACATGTAGGAGTCTAGTGCCTTAACTACTGCACCATCTGTTGGCTCCACTTTCCTACTTTTTCTTCTTAATTTGAGAGCTCAGAAAGTTAACTAGTCTCAAGTTGACAGAATATAACACATTTATATTCATCTTCAGTATCTATTAGTTCTCTGCTATGGTAAAGATTTTTCAGTAGAGTATTTTCTTTTGCAAGCACTATTATTTTCTCTGCCTTTAAAATCTCCAACATAAACATCTGAAAAATATAGTCAATAAGTTGCCATTTTAAAAATTAAAAAGACTAAACAAATAAGAATTATTGTTAGGAAAACTAGGTAGTTTTTACAAGAAAGGCTTTTGTGATCAAAGTGTTTTTAATCAAAGTTTTCATTTTGCATTATACTCTGAGTCTATTATTTTGATTTCTTTCAGTTCTCACTTTAGAATACAATCACGTAGTTCACTACTGAATTTTCCTGACAAAGTTAAAACAGCAGTTGACTTTTTCTTTAGAAGATATCAACGGCCACTTTCAAAAAGGTATGGCATAATAAATTACTGAATACGAAGTCACTGTGATATCACACGAGTTTTGGTCTAATGTTTTCTTCCACCTGTTCCTCTGTAGTGAAGGCTCAAAGGTCATCTAACCTAAACAAACCTTCGCCATCATCAGGGAACAACTCCCAGAAGAAAGCAACAACCCCCTCCTGCAGTCACAACTTTCTGCAGTAGACATTCGAAAAGAGGCTTTGTTGGGTACAGAACACTGGGTCAGGGACCGCCTAGTGGGGAGAGAATTCAGAAACTGTTGTGAAGTAATTGGGCTTCAAACTGTGCCTTGGAGGATGAGGATTGGGGATGGCCAGGAAAGGATGTGAAAAAGGTAGTCTAACTGCACTGAGTACTGTTCTGGAATTGAGAGCTCATAAATCACTTCTCTATTTCATTTGTCCACTCATCTGACAAATGTTAATCAAATGTCTTGTATGTGCCACACTGTGCTATGCTTAAAGCATTTAAAGCATATAGTGGTAAACAAATATCTCGGCCTCTGTTGTCATGAAGCGTGACATCTAATGTCTTCTATCTGCCTCCTTTTCTTGTTATATTTTATTATTTTACTTTGAAAGTCTGGGGCAAAATACAATCCTGAATTGTATTTATTGTATAAATTAAAAAGTCCAGGGGAACCAGCAGTTGGCATAATGGCTATCTCGCTGGACTCCCATGTAGTCAACCGCAGTTTGAGTCCGGGACACGGTGGCTTAAACTCACGCCGGGCGCGTGTGCGTGCGTGCCCAAGATCCCAAGAGGAGAATGGAGGAGAAGGGACTGCGGCGTGACCATCCCCCTGGGGGTGATTTCTCGCTGTCTCTTTCTAGCGCACACAAGGCTCTATAGCAAAAACTCTTCAAAAAAAAAAAAAAAAAAAGAGTCTCAGGCAGGGCCATGTGGATTACTGATTAAATGCAAATAAGTCATCACTGTAGGTTACAGACCAAGTTTTATACTAACACTTGGAAAGACTGAATGAAAGAAGATTGTTGCATTTACTTGCCACATACCAACAAACTTGAACCCTTGTAACAACCTACTAAGCTCTGTGTTTATGGCTTTTAAAACATGAGCCAAATTAAATGATCAAATAATAAAATAAATTAATTCAAACTCTTTTTCTATTTTAAAATTTTCAGAGATAACAACAATTAGAAAGGCTGGAGCCATCTTAGAATTACAGACAGAGCCATTTTATATTTAATGTAAGTAATTGTGTTATATGTAAATCATCTAAATAAACCAATTAAAAGGCTGATACTAGCAGAGCAGATTAAAAAAAATATGACCTGACTACAGGCTGTCTACAAGAAAGTCCCTTCAGCTATATTTAACTATAATATATACACATTGAAAGTATAAGGATATAAAAAGATACATCGCATAAGTATTCATCAAAAGAAAGAAATGGCTATGTAGACATCAGTTAAGAATATAGATTTCAGAGCAAAAAGTTATTGTTCAGTTAGATAAACATTAAATAAAGATAAAATGGTCAGCTCACCTAGAAAACATATTAATTCTAAATATATAGGTGCCAAATATAGATCTTTAAATATGTCATGCAAAAACTGATAGAACTGAAAGGAAAATATAGATAAATCACAAATTAATGCCTTATGAAACAATTTACTCAAAGGAATCAGGGACTTCAGCATAAAATGTAACACTATTGGTGGCATGGTAGTTAAACTGCTGGATTCCCACATGGCTGACTGTGGTTTGAATCCTAGACCCGGTGGCTAGGACTCACTTTCCCTCCTTCTATCTCTCTGTTTCTGTCTCTGGCTCTCTCTCTGCTGTATGAACATGGCCTATAGCAAATTTTTAAAAAGACTAATAAATAAAATGAATTCTTTTAAAAAAAAAAAAGAGTAACACTATACAAATTTCAAAAAAAAATTGAGATTTAAGTTAAAATTATGCATAAACCTCTTATGGATAAAATTATAATCTGTTTTGAGAAAAAGAGAGAAACATATATATATATATATATATATAATATATATATATATTACAGATAAGAAAATGTCTATTCTCTCAAAATTGCTATATGTCTCAAAACACTTTTTATCAACATTCCAACAGGCTTTGTGTCTGTTGTTTGGGAACCTGAGGAGATAATTCCTATTATTTGGAAATTATAGAGTCAAGAGTAGCAAAAACACTTATAAAGGAGAATAATAAAAAAAAAGGTAGAATTTGTTCTACAACACCACAAAATGAGGAATTATGATAAATTAGCCAGTAGAATAGACTGCCGGTTCAGAAACAAACCCATGTAAATTTGCTGTTTGAAGCAGCAGCATCGGCAATCAATGGGAAAAGATGAAACATTCTGAATCATATCAGACCATTGGCTATCCAAATGGGAGGGAGTTCTAGAAATGAAGTTCATCTCTAATACCTAAAGCAAATGAATTCCAGTTGGATTAAAGATTTATGATGTCATTAAAAAACTTAAAATTTTGAAATATAATATAGGTTAATATGTTTGTGTTTTTAGAGAAAGAAAAGATTTTACAAATGAGATATCAAACAAAATATTTAGAACAATTATTACCTGGAAAAGAGACACGAAGATGGGCCATGGAAGAGTAGATATTAATGCACTGGTAATATTCTAGTTTTTTTTAAAAAAGACTTTTTCTATAGGTCACATGTGCTTGCCAGAGAGAGAGAAGGCCAGAAATCACCACCACCACCAGGGGGGATGGCCACATCACAATCCAATCCCTTCTCCTCTGGGGATATTGGGCATGCATACACACACACCTGGTGTGAGTTTTAAGCCACCAGGTCTGGGACTTGAACCACGGTCGACTATGTGAGAGTTCAGCGACATAGCCATTACACCATCTGCTAGATCCTGTTCTAACTCTTAAATAGGGTAGTTGGTTCAGGAGTATTTATTTCTCTACTTCTCACTTTTTCTCTATTTTATATGTGTGTGTGTGCACAATATATATAATGTGGGTGAATACGTGTGTGAATATATATATGATTATATGTGTGTACCAGAATACATCAGATATATATATATACATATACACATATATATATGTGCATATATATATGCATGCATATATTACATTGTGAATAAGCATCACACAATTTTTTTATGGATCTAAAACCAGACGCAGCAAAGAAAAACTAATAAAATTGTTAGAAAAATTATTTAACAGCTCTTGAATAAATGAACAGAGGGGATATAGCTACAAACTGAGAATCACCCTTCATGCATTATGATCTCCCAATCTGAGGAAGGGGAAAGGATTGTTCTCATTGTTAAGCAAACATAATAATGGGTGACCATTTCCCCTTCAAATCAGGAACCATTGAAAAAGTTACAAACTGGGGCCAGTAGGTGGCATGATGGTTAAGGCACCAGACTCCCACATGGCCGACTCATATCAAGCCCTGGACCTGCAGACTTGCTTTCTTTCTCTCTCTCTCTCTACGGTGAATGTATGTTTCCTATTAGAAAAATTAAAAAATAATGAGGAGAAAATAAAAGTAATTTAAAAAGAAAGGAAAAATAGGGAAAACTGTGACAATGACTACCTCCAACAATACATGTAGTTGAATTTTCTGCATGATGTTGAGGAAGCTCTTCTAATCTCTACATCTGTTTCTTAATATAAAATAAAACAGAAATGGGAATGTACATTGTTGTAGGGCCAGCCCCATTACTCAGCAGTGAAGGAAACTAGATCTCACATGGTCAAGCCCAATCAAAAACCCAGTCCCAGCAGCTTAAAAAACATGCTGAGCATATGTGTATGCATGCCCCAAATTCTGAAAGAATGGAGACATGGAGGGAAGAAGGGTTGTGGCATGACCACATTCCACTGGGGGTTAGAATGCTTGCTTGCTTGCTTGCTTGCTTGTTTGCCTTCTCTCTCTCTCTCTTTCTCTCTCTCTCTCTCTCTCTGATGAGCACACATGCTCTCTGACATTTAAAAAACATTTAAACATTATTTCTATTGTTGTGGCATGAATGTTGGTCCCTCAACCTCCAAATTCACATGTTGAAATACTAACTCCTAATGTAATGGTATTAGGAGGTGGGACTTTTGTGAGATAATCAAGTCATGTGTGTAGCGCTCCCTTGATTAGGATTAGTGCTTTTCTAAAAGAGCCTCCAGAGAAATCCCTCATCCCCTCTACCACCAGGGAGTACAACATGGAAATGGGCATCTATAAATAGGAAGCAGTACTTCTCAGACCCCAAACCTATAGTCTCTTGATCTTGGATTACTCAGCTTCAGAACTGAAAGGGATAAATTTCTATACTTAATATATGATATTCTGTTATAACAAATGAAACAAGACATATATTTTTAAGACTATTTCAAGGATCACATTAATTTAAAACATATGATAGCTATCTGGAGCTATTGGGTTGTCAGGAAAGTCATGACACATTTTTGCACAGAAAAACACATCATGACTTTCCTGACAACCAAATAACTGACCCTCACTGATTAGTAATTTTGTTTATTATTCTAGAACTTGAAATTGTCTTCTGAATTGAGGATAAATATATCATAAATATATCCATTCATTCTATAAATACTTATTATTTCTCTGGAGGCTCTTTTAGAAAAACACCAGTCCTAATGAAGGGGACTCTACACACACAATTTGATTATCTCACTATCTGAAAATTTTTAGGTTCTAGGGATACCAAGATTCAGGAGAGTGGAGCAGAGCTGTTACCTGAGAGTATAAGGTCAGATATCCATGCACAATTCTAGATACTAGCAAGTGCAGTGAGGCTGTATGGGTGTTCTTACAGGAGTTCTTTAAAGGGTATTACTAGCTAAATTTGCAGGAAAGACTTCAACAATAACAAGATTTATGAGCAAAGCTTTGAAAGTTTGATAAATGGCTATTAAGGGAGAAGGCTGAGAAAGTTGAGAAAAGCAGAGGGAGTACAAAGGTACAGAGGCACGCAAAGCAGAGGGAGTACAAAGGTACAGAGGCACGCAACAGCATAGTGCAGTCAGGGAGCTGCAGTGGTTCAGCATGACTAAAGGACAGCATCCAAACTGCATGTGTTAAGGCTTAAGGGGCAGAGAGATACTAGATCATTTAAGACATATTAGAAACTTTGAAATTTATCCAATAGCTCAGAGCTCTTCACAGTGGGAAGGATCCACCTCAGTGCTGATATATCCACTGCTGGAGCATGGAAAGTAAATAATAGAGTGCCTAATTATGTTTATCTTAATCCCATCATTAATTCCTATGTGTGTGTATTTTTATAATGCAATATATTTGTGTAGGAGCATATGTAGGTAATTTAGATATAAATAAATTTACATATGGGGCAAATATTTAAGTCTTTCCTTTATCAATATTTAAGTCTTTCTTTTATCAATGAGGTACATTATCTACAAAGTTTGGAGACAACTGCTATTAAGATATTAAACAGGGTCATAGAATACTAATATTTGACATGAGAAAGCCCTCATAGTAGAGGGAGATGCAGTAATGTGGAGTATCGTATAGTGTGGAGTGGTATGGAGACAGGGAGATCAGTTAGGATGATAGTTTAATTGCCCAAGCTGAAAGGATGCAGATTTGAAATACAGTAGTCATTTTAAAACTGGGGAGAAGGGCTAGACCTGTTCTTGGAGAGTGTTATGAAAAAATAACAGGACTTAGCCACTTCTGAATGGAGAGAGGTGAGGAGGAAGCACCTTAGAATGACTCCCATGTCCCTGAAATGCATGCTCGAGTAGAAGGCAACACTACACAAGATGTTTGGGACTCAAGAACAGAGAAGGGTTGGTGGGAATAGGATATATTCTCTTGACATATTTAATTGTGAGATTCTGAGACAATCAGATGGAAATGTTTGAGACATAATGAGGAGTGTAGGTTTTAAAGTTCTGGAAAGAGATATGTCCAGGTAATAACATGCCTGGGAGTTACCACCTTATAGTCAGAAGCCCACATACGTGAATGAGAATACCTAGAGAGTGCAATTAATAAAAAAAGAAAAGGGGGGACCTGTAGTTGGCACAATGGCAACGTTGCTGGACTCCCACGTAGTTGACCGTGGCTCGAGTCCCAGACCTGGTGGCTTAAACTCAAGCCAGGTATGTGTGTGTGCATGCCCAAGATCCCGAGAAGAGAATGGAAGAGAAGGTACTGTGGCATGGCCATCCACCCCGGGGGGTGATTTTTCGCTTTCTGTCTCTCTGTCTCTGTCTTTCTGGTGAGCACATGTGCCCTATAGCAAAAACTTCTCCAAAAAAAAAAAAAAAGAAGAAAAAGAAAGAAAGAAAAAAAGAAAGCACCAATATGTACAGATAATACATAGTAAAGAAAGGTAGAAAAGAAAATCAGAAGAAAAGCCTAGGCTGGTAGTAATAGGCTAAGTGGAGGTGGGAGTCATGGAAACTCAGGTAAGGGAGAGTTTCATGCAGATAAATGATTGCCTGGTTGCTTTGTGTAGGCAACACTCCTTGTCCATCCTTCTGTTAACACTGTCAAGTACTGATTGAGCACCTGCAGTTAGACAAATTGCATAATTTTCATACTATAGGCTTATGGACACAAGCTACAATTTACCACAGAATACTTATGAATAATATTCTCAACTTAAATATTTTTTATCTGTCACTTAAATGTCTGAGGCTGGCATAGTTAACCTAGCACCCAGTATATGATAAATTAGGAGCAACATGAAGATGTACAGTGGATGATTAGAAACACTGACACTGATGGTGGACCAGATGTTCCAAACAATTGAGGTAACTATTTTTGTTTTGGTAAATGACTTCCTTTCTATTCAATAAGCCCATCATCAATATTATAAGACCAGGGACTTGACCTGATTTGTAGCCTACTGGCACTAGGCACACTTGCTGCTAGCAAAAGAGGGGAAGATTTTAAATAAAACACAATTCAAATAATTTCAGCTTCCTTAGTGACATGTAACCGTCTTTCACAAAACACTCCTATGCATATACCTTAGTTTGTTTTAACAGTACATTTTAATGTTCAGGTTAGACACAGAAGTCATAAGTCAAGGTCTCTATAAAACCACCTCACACCAGGAAAGTATGTCTGATTAGAAACAAGGAACAAAAGACAATTCATACACACACACACACACACACACACACACACATTTTGTAACAGAAGCATTATAATGAATAAGAAAAAAAAAAACTTCTTGCTTGGGTTGGCAGACTCATCTCACTTAAGCAGAAGTCACTGTCATTGACTGGCACTAGGAGGTTGTTACCTGCTGATTCTTTCTCTAGGAAACTTCTTAATTAAGTGTCATTTTCAATTAAGGCCATTCAATTTAAGAAGAACCCATTAGACAATGACTAGAAAGTATTTTTCACTTGACACTACTAAGTGTTTTTTGCAGAGGCTGACAATAACTTCACTTGGGTTTAAATCTCACTTCCATTTCTTTGCTCTAGAAATCTTAACACTGAAAAAGTATCTTAATATCTCAGTACAAAAATGCATGAAGCAAACAACTATGTCTGCATCATTCATGGTGTTTCCCCAGCATTGACTATCATATTTACTGGGACCTCAATAATTGCTGAGTGAAGAAATTATAATGCAATCTAAAATCTGTAGATTATAATGATTCTTTCACGTAATGAGTATAACATGTGAGTAAAAAGGGGCAAGATACAAATAAAATGCAGCAAAAGCTACTAAGAAGCACTTTTACCCAGCACAGAAAGGCCAATAGGGTTCTTGTCTACCATGGTCCTAGAAAGAGCCAAAGCTATCCTCTTTCCAGAGATCTACTTTAAATGATGTGGTTGAATATTTCCAAGGATGATCATCAACAATCCCACCTGTCCTTCTAGTAACAGGCCACTCCTACCATCAGAGGTGGAGATTATCCCCTCTACTGCCTCCTTTGAATTGAGCCAGCTTTATGATTTGCTTTGACCAATATAATGCAAAGGCAGAGACTTTAAAGAGTTTAGGGCTCAACCACCCAAAGAATAAGTAGCATCCACTCCTGCTCTCTTAGATCTCAACTGCCATGCTATAAAGAAGTCTATGCTCTCCTGCTGGTGAGAGTGGCCATGTGAAGATAGGCTGTAGAGACGGTGACATAGGAGACCCTGAAGAAGAACTGAAGGAGCTCTGCTGACAGTTGGCTTCTAGACACCAAACATGGAAGAAAGGACATTGTGGATGTTCCAGCTGGGTCCAGCTGCCAGCTGAACACTCACTGTAGCAGAAAGACCACCCAGGCAATACACAGAATGGGGGAAATAATAAACCATTTTTTTCAGCCTTTATGCTTTGCGTGCCTTGTTACATAGTAATAGATAACTAGAACAAATGGCATTGGAGTCCTCCCATTTAATGTCACCATTAGTGATTTTTTTTTCTTTCTGATACTTTTCTTATTGAAATTCTACTTTCTCTCCTTTATCTGTGGTGTTGAAATGTTCCTAGAATGAAGAACTACACTTAGAAAATGCTGACTTCTAAAACTTTCTGATGTGAGTGCTAGATAAAATGACTTTTATTTTAATACACAGTCTGTCTCTAAAGTATTTCTAATCACATTCACTGTACTTCAAGTATTCAAGTGCAGTTTTATTCCAAAAATTCTGCTAATTTTTAAGTAGTATGTATAAGAGCAAAATTCAAATTTAATGTAGCCTGCCTCTACCACATGCGCCTTAAAAATTAATTCAGGTTAGGCCAGCTCTGTAACCTAGCGGTTAAGCCAGCTGGATTCTGCTTGGTTGACTGTGATTTGAATCCCATCCCAGCGACTTGAAAAACACACCAGGCAACTGCATGTGTACATGCATGCACACAAGTATGCATACTCCCCAAATCCTGACAGGACAGAAAAATAGAGAAGAAAGGGTTACATCATGACCATGCCCCATTTGGGGTGCTTTCTCCCTCTCTCTTTGTTTCTCCATCTCTCTCTGGCAAGTGCATGTGCCCATTGGCAATTAAAAAAATAATAATACATGTTTAAGCTGATCTGTTATGTAGTTAACTACCATGCCTAATATTTTTTTTTAATCAGAAATGGCTTCTTCTTGTATCATTCTAAAATTTAGTATTAGATGCTTCAAAATTCCTGAGGATAGATACACTCATCATGTAATTCTCTGGCAACCTCATTTGTGCTTAGTGGCATTTCAAAATAGCATGGCACAGTGGCCCCACCACAGCAGCAGGGACTGCACGCTGCTGAGGCCCTGTGGACATCCCAGGCACAACTCTATACCTGCCCCAAAAGCCAGGTGTGGTAGTGAGCATCTGTTATCTCAGCTATCAGGAGGCTGAGGTGGGAAGACTGCAATATAAAACCCTGTCTGAACCCTCCGACACACACACACACAGCAAGGTACAATGAGGTCAAGTCCCCATCAAACCTCTCAGAACACAGGATGATCCTTTCTTTTAATGACTTCTGTCATAATGTACCCCTCATTGCTTTCTTCGGTGCTGAATTTTGAGCTGCAGTCTTCCTAAAGAGAACTTAAAGGTCATGGCCCATTCCTGAAATGATTTGTTCTTCACTGATGTAAAGAATTGTCTGCACATTAAAATCACTTACAGAGGGGCCAATAGATGACATAGTGGTTACATCACTACCTGGCCAACTGAAGTTCGAGCCCAGACCTGGTGGCTTGAAACTCATGCTGGGTGCATGTGTGTGTGCATGCCCAAGATCCCGGGAGGAGAATGGAGGAGAAAGGACTGTGGTGTGGCCATCCTTGCTGGGAGGTGATTTCTCACTTTCTCTTTCACTGTCTGTCTTTCTTTCTCTGGCAAGCACCCACACCATAAGGCAAAAACCTATTAAAAAAAAAAATCACTTATATAGTGAGTAAAATAAGAAGTTAGACCCCCAGGGATAAGACTAGCAGTGCCTCCAGGACACACCCTCGCTTGCCCTGGAAAGCTACTCTAAATCATGTCGAGCTCAGCTGTAAGAGCCCACAGCACCAGTGGGGACACTTTCCATAACAAAGCTAAAGGCAGATATAGACAAACATCTTCCCAGGAGAGTCTGGGCAGAAGCTTGTTTTTGAATAGCCAGGTACTCTACCTCTATGCTGAAATGCTCAACATATAGAAATGCTTTGTCCTTCTTTTTTATAAACTATTATTTCTGAAGTTGTCAAACTTCAACTGTGTAGCTACAGATGTCTATTTCAACTAATTTGTGGCAGAATACTTAGCTATGATCTTGTTTATTTTATTATCATTTTTTGGTCTTCTTCTCTTAAAAGCACCATGATACCTAGGTACCCCCAGACTTGTCCTCCAAGCCCTCTGTTTCTCTCACTTTACACCAAAGGAGGCAAAGTCAAATATCTACAGCTGCAGGCTAGTGCAAACCAGTAAAAAATATTTCCAAAATCACACAGGTACCCACAACTTCTGGCAATGACTCCCAAATTTAAACCTCAGGCTCAGACTCTAAGTTTGAATTCCATTCCACATACCCACCTGACTTCTGTCCATGGCCACCTGCATATTCCATACCTGCTTAAAAACCACTTGACCATTCTCCTTCCATTCTTACTCTGGTTCTTCCTGTTTTATTAACTGAGTCATCATCAACCCTGAAACCCAGAATTCTTAACTCCCTTTCCCTTATGTTCCACAGTAAGTCCATGCTAATTGCTATCAATTCTATCACCAAATGCATCCTTGAGTCTACCTCTGGGAGGAGAATGGAGGAGAAAGGACTGTGGTGTGGCCATCCTTGCTGGGAGGTGATTTCTCACTTTCTCTTTCACTGTCTGTCTTTCTTTCTCTGGCAAGCACCCACACCATAAGGCAAAAACCTATTAAAAAAAAAATCACTTATATAGTGAGTAAAATAAGAAGTTAGACCCCCAGGGATAAGACTAGCAGTGCCTTCAGGACACACCCTCGCTTGCCCTGGAAAGCTACTCTAAATCATGTCGAGCTCAGCTGTAAGAGCCCACAGCACCAGTGGGGACACTTTCCATAACAAAGCTAAAGGCAGATATAGACAAACATCTTCCCAGGAGAGTCTGGGCAGAAGCTTGTTTTTGAATAGCCAGGTACTCTACCTCTATGCTGAAATGCTCAACATATAGAAATGCTTTGTCCTTCTTTTTTATAAACTATTATTTCTGAAGTTGTCAAACTTCAACTGTGTAGCTACAGATGTCTATTTCAACTAATTTGTGGCAGAATACTTAGCTATGATCTTGTTTATTTTATTATCATTTTTTGGTCTTCTTCTCTTAAAAGCACCATGATACCTAGGTACCCCCAGACTTGTCCTCCAAGCCCTCTGTTTCTCTCACTTTACACCAAAGGAGGCAAAGTCAAATATCTACAGCTGCAGGCTAGTGCAAACCAGTAAAAAATATTTCCAAAATCACACAGGTACCCACAACTTCTGGCAATGACTCCCAAATTTAAACCTCAGGCTCAGACTCTAAGTTTGAATTCCATTCCACATACCCACCTGACTTCTGTCCATGGCCACCTGCATATTCCATACCTGCTTAAAAACCACTTGACCATTCTCCTTCCATTCTTACTCTGGTTCTTCCTGTTTTATTAACTGAGTCATCATCAACCCTGAAACCCAGAATTCTTAACTCCCTTTCCCTTATGTTCCACAGTAAGTCCATGCTAATTGCTATCAATTCTATCACCAAATGCATCCTTGAGTCTACCTCTTTCCTCTCTTAGCTCATTTGCACCCACATCCCAACAGGTCCCTCTGCCTCCTTTCCACACCATTCCCTGTATAGCAGCCAGGGTGATCTTAGAGCTAATCCTTAGTGGCTCCACAGTGAAGTGGTTAAGAATATGGACTCCAGAGTCTGGGCTTAATCCTGTTCCCACTGCTTGCTAGCTGTGTCACCTGAATGTCCCCTGACCTCTCTATGCTTCGCTTTCCTTAGAACTTAAATGAGAATAAAAATAATATATACTTCACCTAGTTATTATGATAAAATGAGTTAGCATTTATAAAGTTCTTAGAATAGTGCCTGGAACACAGAAAGTGCATTGTAAGCATGTGTTAAAGAAACAGATACCACTGCTCTACCTAAAACCTTTCTCTAAAGGAAAATACTTAAAGATAGTCACCCTCTGTAATATGGGACTTCCTTACCTGTCTATCTCCAGATCCCTCATTTATTCCACAGAAGAGCAGAGCTCTAGACACAAGACTATGGGTAGTCCCACCCTAGCCTTACTATACCATTCTTCCACACCCTCCTCTATGGAATGTGGAATGAACTCCCACCAATCCTTTAACATCAAAGAGCTTGTTCTTCTTCCTTGTAAAGCTCTGTCAGACCCACTCAACCTTAACTAATTTCCTTTGTAGTGCTGTTTTGGGACCTAGCAGATATCTCTATTATTGCACATAGCACACACCCTTTAATGATTATGTCTGACCAGCTTACCTCTCTCACTAGGCTTGTCCTCTGAGATGAGGGACTGCATCCTTTATCCTATTTGGATGCAGAGCTTAAGACCTAGTATGAACATAGGCTACAATAGTATTTGTATTTCACTATTTTTTAAGTTCTCTCTTTCCTCCCCAACAGTATTAATGATAATAATATCTGATTTCTTTCATATGCATATAATACTTTGAGACACATTATATCAGTTTATTTTGAGCTATAGAATAAAAGGAAAATAATTATCTCTGTTGTACTGGTGAGAAAAATGAAGTCTCAAGGAGTTAAATGATTTCACTGTAATCATGTAGCCATTATTCAATTGGAAGGCTTGCAATGCCAGTTGTTTTGTTTGTTTTGTTTTGCTTTGTTTTCTTTTGTTTTTTAGAGGGTTTCCCTATAGGGCACATAGAAAGCAAGAAGTCACCCCCTGGGGGGGATGGCCACGCAGCAATCCCTTCTCCTCCATTCTCCTCTCGGGATTTTGGGCACGCACGCACACGCGCCCAGTGTGAGCTTAAGCCACCGGGCCTGGGACCCGAACCACTGTTGACTACATGGGAGCCCATCAACATAGCCATTACGCCAACTGCTGGTCCCTGTTTGTTTGATTTTTGTCCTCCATAAACCTTTCCTTTTGGAGGACAATTTTGTCATAGCTAAACTCTGGAAAAGCAATGATACTGCCCACTGTACCTCATTCAAACCGAACCTCTACTTTAATGTCTCTAATATTCGAACTTCCCCCATTAAAAAAAGACAACTAAATCATTTTGTTTTAACCAAAGACATTCATTACTTACAAATACGTCTCATAAACTCCCAGGCAAGTATCTTTTGAAAATCTGTTGTGTTTCCATCGGGTGTGACTCATATGCACAGGCGCTACTAAAAAAAAAAAAAAGTTCTTGGAGCCAGATAAGAGAGCCCTATCTGCAATGTCAGTTCATATTTTCTAGACCAGCCAGGAATGGTCACAAAAATGAAGTGCCTGCTCAGGCATGGAGATTTTTCAAAAGATCTAAACAAGGAAGATCTTTCTTGAAAAAATAGTTTTTGGAGTCACCTGAAGATTAGGCTCCAAGCCAGTGTCACTGGTAAATAATCGTCTGATGTTGACGTTTTCACCAGGGATTGTTTCTCCCGACACCACAAATTAAATGAGGCAGCCAGACTCTCAGAGCCTGCAGTTTCACCCAGAGAGCTTTGCATTTAAAATCTAAACAAAAAGGCTAGGCTGCCTTTCCTGGGAGATCCAGAAAAGCCAGAATTTAACATGCAAAAATGCTTCTATTTTGCTTGCCTAAGGGGCTTTAGAGCAAGCTTGGAAATGAGTTTTTCTCACCTCAGAAGTCCTTCCAAATCCAGGTGTGTGGCAAATGCTAACTGCCACAGAGAAAACAAGCCTCTCCCTTGAGAAGGGGAGGTTGTGTTGCCAAACACAGACCCTTTGAGGTTTGAAATCTTGACAGGCTCCCAACTGAAGTGTCTTGTTTTTGTTTCCTTTTAATAGACTGCAGTGTTTAATTTTTTGTACTATAGGAAGATATAATGTGTTCTCTTTCTATCTTTATTTGGAGATGATATCTGTCCTATGAGAGACTATCTAAGAATCTAATGTAATCGCTATAAAAGTCTATGAGTATCCAATTGAATCACCCGGTGACATTTATCCCCACCTTTGGCAAAACAGAATACAAACAAATGCCTTTTGTTCTGGGACATTTCCATGAGAATAAGTGCTGCTCTCTCTTTATAAAAACCGTAGACTGAAACAATATTCCAATTCCATATTTGATCCAGGACAGCTGTGAAAGCACAACTGACAGCTTAATTCTCATCTCACCTTGGGATTCGTAGGCTCAAAACCACGTACAGCCACATAATTTTTTTAGAGGTTTTTTGCCTTAGGGTGTGTATGCTCAAGGAGCAGGGTGGGGGGCAACAGAGACAATGAGAGAGAACTTGAGAAATCACCCCCATGGGGGATGGCCACACTGCAATCAATTCTCCTCACTGGATGTTGGGCACGTACACACATGCTCTGGACTTGAGTTTTATCTTATAGGAAGAAAATGTTATCTTTTAAAATTAGAATTACGTATTCAGGCTCAAAACCACATAGAGGGACCAGCAAGAGGCATGATGGTTTTCCACATGGCCAACCACAGTCTCGGACCCAGTGACTTGAAAATCACACCAGGCATGTGTGTGTGTGTGTATGCCCAAAATCCTAGGAGAAGAAGGGATTGTGGTCTGGCTGTCCCTCCTCATGGGTGATTTCTCACTTTCTCTCTGTCTTTCTCTGGCAAGCACTAGTGCCTCATGGCAGAAGAAACAAACAGAAAGTACATGCAGCCACCTAATCTTAACACATTGTATAACCAACATTCCACCTTACAGGGGAAAAATGTTAACTCATGTAAAAATTTATGTATTTGCGCCTCAAGAAGTAAATTTTTATTGTGATATCAGATGATTTAGTGTTCAAAAATCTCTGACTTTAGTCAAATGAAATAGAGTGCTTCTTTAGGATTAGGAAAACGATATCTTTTGCCTCTGGACTTTCTGACTAAAAGCCAGTATGTATGGTGCATCGAGTCTACTAAATTTACAGTGAAATTAAGTAATTATTTAGGTTAAACTAAACAGAAAATTATGAACCACGTTATTGCCTAAATTATCCCAAACTAAAATTTATACTTGCTCACAAGCTAAAAAAACCTTTTTTTTTTTTAAATTTATGACAAATAATATAAATGAGAGAGTTCAAAAAAATCTTATATCTTACAAACACTATTTCTTTAACTGAGGCTCACAACAATTTGCTATAGGGCATATATGCTGTCCTGGAGAGACAGAGACAGAAAGCAAGAAATCACCCTCCAGGGAGGATGGCCTTACTGCAATCAATTTTCCTCCATTATCCTCTCAGGATTTGGGGCATGCACACACACATGCCCAGTGTTGAGTTTTAAGCGACCAGGTCCAGGACTCAAGCCACGGCTGACTATGTGGGAATCCAACAACAAAACCATTACACCATCTGTTTATCCCATTAGCCCTACTTTTTATTCTAAGGAACTGAGACATAATTAGTAGGTCACCTATTATTAGGTCACCTGCCTAAAGTCTCATAGTAAGTGTCTGAGTCAGGAACTTAGCCAGAACCCACACTTAACCTTTACTACTATAAAAATGTGAGATTGAAGAACTATAGAAAAAAGTTGGTAAGGGGCCGGCAGGTGGCATGGTGGTTAAGGGTGCTGGACTCCCACATGGCTGACCGTGATTCAAGTCCCAGACCTGGCAGCTTGCCTTCTCACTTTCTCTCTCTCTCTCTCTCTCACTCTGTCCCTCTCTGGTCAAATTGAAATGAATAAATAAAGTTAAATGAAATAATTCTTAAAAAAGTAAAAGGTTGGTAAATTAGAAAATACTTGCTCTTATTCTACATTGTTAATTTCACATAAATTAGAGAGCTTTCTATAGCTCCACACACCCCAAGAAACAAACTAAGACGAGAACAAAAAAAAAGCCCATGTTCGTGTCTCCCTCCTACAGAAAGGGTCACATGCTATGTCAAAAACCTGCTTATGGGGGCTAGCAGGTCATGGTAGTTACGGCACTAAATTCCCACATGGCCAGCCACAGTTGGAGTCCTGGACTCGATAGCTTGAAAATTATGCCAGGCACATGTGCATGCAAGCCCAAAATCCCAGGAGAAAAATGGAGTAGAAGCGATTGCAGCATGGCTATACCCTCTGGAGGATGATTTCTCACTTTCTCTCTTTCTAGGTCTCTCATCAGCAAGTATACTGACACTATGGCAAAAACCTGTGGGAAGAAAAATTGCTATGAACCATCTTTCTCAATGTGTTCTAAAGCACTGTGAAATGCCCCATATTCACGAGCCTATGACTTAACACTACCAGATAAATTTCATAGTGTGTGGGATAGAAGCTTGCTGATCACAGGTGCCTGCAGGAGGAAGCATCTGGCTTCGTGATTCTTAGTTTGCCATTCGTCTTCAGCATGGAAATCAGCCAACATTAGAGTCCCTGTGGGACCTTGCAGTCACCAGGCATGGGACCGCACCGTCTCTGCTAGTCCAGACAGTGTAATACCTGCTGCAAGGACTGAGACAGTCTGCTCTGCATCGACTTGACTGTCACAGCAAGAAGCAGACATAAACAAGACTCAGGAGCCAGGGACCAAAATATCAAGGTCATGGACTGATGCTGCTTGGAAGGAGAGAAAGAATTTACAAGCCCAAGGGTTGAAGGATGAGATACTGTTTTCACTCCTGTGTTAACCAGAAAGATTGTTAACAAGCTGTTATTAAGTAGTATTTGTGGTAAGAAGGTGAGGGGAAAAAGAAAAAAAAAACAAACAAACGAGAGAAAGGATTTGAGTAAGAAAATAGTCTGTTGACAGCAGGAGAAAGGCAACTGGGCCTGACGCCAAATACCTGCTTGTCTCCCAGGATCTGCAGCTTAGCCTGTGAGAGCAGCGCAAACAGGGACTCAATACTCCACTGACTTGAGTCCCTGTTGCTTCTACAATTGAGTGGCTTTCATAAGCAAAAGCAAAACAAGGGGGAAAAAAAAAAAGCCAATGTTGGAAGTGAACAACCAATCATTTTTCTTAAAACACAATTTAAAGACCATCCAAATAATTATAAATATTAGCTCAAATATTTGAGCTAATAAAATTCTAGCAGAACTCTGCCAGGGGTTGCTAAGAATTTACTGCTTAAGAAAACTGCTGTCAGTATGCCCAGGCCAAGGAATCAAGGATGGGAAAAAAATAATATATATGTATACAGGAAACAAGAAATGGAAAATTATTTGTTGACAATAACATGTATGTTGATGTGCTTGATTGAGCCAATATACAATGTATTCTGGATGGAAAATCTCATTTTGTATGTTGTAATGATGTACAGTGAATGAATGTAAATAAATAAATTTAAATTAAAAAAAAATCATGCTAAACTAAACAACATTGAACATTAACCTTTCCATCCTTTATCTTATCCCACCTAAGACAGGCGATTTGTGATTTGTGTTTTAGGTTACTAAAAATGTAAGAAGGGATTGAAAGGAAATGACAACTAGTAAAATAATTTTCAAAACATACTATTTCTCAGACAGAATCAATGAACGCAGCCAAGAACTTTACATAGCCCCAATCCCATTGTTCAAAGCCAAAGAAACTAGTCATTTTGAATATACCTTCCCTATTATACTTTCTTACTTTCAAGAAAAAAACAGAGGATGATAAAAATGTGTGTGTGTGTGTATGAGGAGAGAAGTAGCGGAAAAGAGAGGTAATGGAGAAATATGAATTACCCCTGAGTAATTCTCTAAATCAAAACTTTTCTCCCTGAGAGTTTTAGACTGTCCATTTTCCTAGATCCTAGATTTTCACTAATACCAGGCCTATGTTCAGACAAATGTCAACATTTCTATGTACCGCTAAGAACTGGTGTACCCATGCTGACAAATTCCTTCTTAAGCTATTGAGAGAACACAAATTTCTGTTTCTTCCTCTTGGAAGGCTAGTGCTATTTCACTGTCTTCTGGTTTCCAAAGCCAAGGGAGCTAGAGAAATGGCATCTGAGGGCAGGAGAGCAGTCACTTCTGACTCAAGTTTCAACTGCAACCAACTAACTGTTCTAGAATGCTGGGAGGTTGGATTAGGTGAAATCACTTCTCACATTCAGGAAGCAAACTCACAGACTTTAATCCACTGCAGATTTACAACCTCCATCATAAACGATGGTGATATTGTGGGAAGAACATGATTCCTTCACAAAATTCTCTTCCTATCTCTATTTAAATATTAAACAAACTTACTAGGACTGGACTATTATAAAAATAAGTGAATAAATAAATAGGGCATTAGTTTGTCACACAGATGCTGTGCTTAATATCTACCCGTCTAAGGACCAGCAGATGCTGTAATGGTTACATCACTGGACTCCTGCAGTTTGAATCCCAGACCCAGCAGCTTAAAACTCATTCTGGGTGCATGTGTGCATGCCTAAAATCCCAAGGGGAGAATGGAGGAGAAGGGACTGGCGTAGCCATCTCCCCTGCAGGGTGATTTGTAGGTTTCAGTCTCTCAGTCTCTCTTTGTCTCTCAAGCAAATGCACGTACCCTATAGGAAAATCTCTCTAAACAAATCAACAAAAACATTCTAAAAAAAACCACAAAAAACCCTATCTGTCTATTCAGCTGATCCTTTGAGTTCCTGCTAACATTTAACTGTACTCAAAGAACCTGTAACCTTGTTTTCCAGAGTATAGTTTGTGAACTACCTGCGTCAAAGACCCAAACCACTTGCTAAAAATGAAGACTTTTTTTTTTTTAAAAACAGCACCCCAGCTGCAATACATCGGAATTTCTAGCAATGTGTTCCAGGAATACATATTTTCTTTATAAGCTTCCTGATATTTCTTAAGCATGCTGACGTTAGACAGTTCTCAAACTTTATGAAAGTGCATGAGTATCACTTTGAGAAAATGTTTAAAATGCACACTCTCAGCAACTGAATTTCAGTAGTTTTGGTTAAGCCTAGTAATCAGCATTTTTAGAAAGCATTAGAAGTTTCAATGGAAAGTGGAGATAGTTTAGGGAATTTCCATAAAGAAGAACTTGGCTGTTTTTCGAGAAGTATTAATAGTTAGATGGGTCATCCAGACAGACTTAACAAGATAGGTAAATGGGGAGGTAATTTGGCCTAGGAGAAAAATAGGTGTTAAAAATAATAGGAAATTATTTTCTCCTAATGTGTTTGATAAGCACTATCCCCGCAGATTTGATTTTTATCTTATAAAATATCTTGCCTAATTAGGTACAGGACTTACATAAAAAGAGCCCCTGGAGCTCTGATTGGCAAACTAGGCTGACCTGGGCCCCAAGGCTCAGACCCAGAACTGAGCAACACCCAGAGGATTCAGCCGAGTCTCGGAGGCCTCTAGTGAAAGTCCCTAGTACTCTCACCATCTATGGTTGGTGCACCAGTGCAGACCTGCTGCTTGGCTACGAGAAGGCAGGGATTCTCTCTTCTTTTTCTGACTAGTAATTAAGTAACAGGGAACTAGTATTACAGCATTGTAGCATTTTACCCAAACCTGAACCATAGCAAAATTCCAGGGGGCTATAAATACCTGCTCCAGGTTATAATCAGCAACTGAGTCAGAAGTATAAACCAGGAAAAAAAAAAAATAAAGAAGACGTATAAGCCAGGAAAAGCTTTCAGCTGAATACCTCTAAGCCTTTCTCTAATACAGTGAATGGCTCAACATATTATCATCCTTACATTTCTTTCCTCTTCCTTTTCATAGTTGACTTTTCCCTGGATGCAGACTTCCTAGGACTTCTATGGACTTCCCTCCAGGGTGTCACACCAAGTCACTGGGTGAGAACCAGAATGCTCTCATCCTAGCTCTGTTACTGCCACATATGCACTCTCACTCCTGGAGTCTCAGACTCCTCGTCCATAAAATAGGAGGATCGGGTTATGTCCACTAAATATTCATTCATCTTTTTTCTGTTAGGTGTGTGATTAAAGATGTGTTGATATGGAATATTAACTCCATGATAAAGCAGTTTTAAAAAGGAACAGTGCAGAAAAATTCTGTGACATGGAATTTAAGAGAGTGATACACAAAGATACACTTTCACACATTAGGTATTCTATAAGAATATAAGCAAAACAGTCATGGCAACTTCCTCTGAGAAGTAGGATTTGGGCACCCAGAAGGTGTGTGGTAGGTACTCACAGTCTGCTTTGGGAAGGAAATAATTAATATAAAATGTACTTTTTGCATTTGAATTTTTATAAAATGATATTGAATATTATATATATTCTATATAGTATGTACCTATACAATATATAAACTATGTATACAAATATGTTTATAGATGTAATGGGTTGTTGGAAATGTCATGACGTATTTTCCTATGTAAAAATGCGTCATAACTTTCCTGATGACCTAATATTAAACCAATGACTAACACTGTTTGTGTTAATGATATAATTATGTTAAGTATGTGTACCATTTTGTTAGTATGTTTTTAAATTAACATAATAATTTGTGCCATAACACTCATAATTGCTTAAAAATTTTGAAGTTTTTAAAAATAGCAATTTTTGAAAACATGTATAAAACCATCTGCTTAATATGCCACATTTTAACACAATGGGTATTCTCTGATGGGTAATGTGGTTCTAGCCTGACCATTTATTGTGTCTGAAAACCCCATAATAAAGTTTTCCCTATGGTTTTTTTTATGATACACATTTCCATGACCTTTTTGAAGACCGTGTATGTATCACATTTTGCTATCCATTCATCCAACAAGGGACAGCTATGTTGATTCTATGAATTGGCTATTGTGAATAATACTTCAATGAAGATGGGAATACAGGTCTTTACAACCTCCATGCTGCTTTCCATAAGGGCTATACTAACAGCATTTTATTTATTTATGTATTTATTTATTTATTTATTTTGAGAGGTTTTCGCTATAGGGCGTGTGCACTCGCCAGACAGACAGAGACAGACAGACAGAAAGCGAGAAATCATCCCCAAGGGGGGATGGTCACGCCACAATCCCTTCTCCATTCTCCTCTTGGGATCTTGGGCATGCACGCACACGTGCCCGGCGTGAGTTTTAAGCCACTGGGTCCGGGACACGAACCGCGGTCGACCACGTGGGAGTCCAGCGACATAGCCATTACGCTAACTGCTGGTTCCCAGCATTTTATTTATTTTTAATACACCCAACTCTGAAGCAGGGAGTTCCATGTGTCACTCATTCACTGCCTAACAAATATCAATCACTTCTATTTGTAATTTCTCTCCAGGCATGCCTTGTTATAAAAAATTTTGGAGTATTTATTTCTCATAGGAAGATTTTTACTTAGTTATTTAATTATTATTTAGTTACTATTTTTAATCACTTGTCTTATCAATTCTCCCAACAATAATATGTAATGATAGGCTGGAACTATTATTATAACTATTTTTTAGATGAGCAAAGTGAGGTATCATAAAAATTAAGTAATTTGCACTAGTTATCCTAACAAATATGTGGTGGAGCCAGGGTGTAAACCCAGCAAGCTGATTCATAATTTATGTTTGTGACCATGAAAACAGTCATTTCTCTCTGTTCTGATTTGAGGTAGGTGAAAAGAACATTTGACATTAGAATCTGAGATTTCAAGATGTTATGATTTTTCTATAAAGTTCAGAATAATTTATTTCATGAATATATTTTGAATTCTCTAAAATAGAATGTTGTTTTGTGGCAGTAATGTGGTGACATTGCTAATGACCTGAAGGCAAATAAAACTGTTTAGAGTTAATACAGCAAACACTAAAAGGATAATTTTGTTTTTATTGAAAATATTTGCATGATGATATCTTCTTACATTTGCACAGTGCATATGGATAAAAATTAAAATGAGATTTTCCATTATGTTATTGGCATTATAAATTATTATGCTTTATATTATGCATTGATTTATATAAATTATTTTGGATTTTTAAAGATTTAATCATTTACAAGTAAGAAAAGCAAATATCTCATAAATTCCTTAAGTGGTGCCTAAAAGAATTGCTCGATAAACATAGACCTATCTGGAAGCAGCAACAGAGTCAACAGGCTGATCTCAGC
>NW_006159746.1:864394-869124 GCF_000334495.1 Tupaia belangeri chinensis
AAGTTCAGTTTTTCCCCAAACAAAAGTTTCCTGACTGAACATCTGATGAGATTAAAATCAGCTAAGATTTGGCAGAACAGCCCTTCTTCAAGAGGCAGACAGCTCCATGGCTCCTGTGATCTAGCCATTTGGGGAGAAAGGAAGATGTCCCACTGATAACTGGGCCTCCAGCATCCAAAACTCGCGTGGTAGGAAGATCCCTTTCAAGTCTCCTGTCTCTATCTGCCTTTGTCTCTCTCTACGTCTGTCTCTGTCCTCTCTCTCGCTCTCGCTCTCTCTTTTTTTTATTTTTTTACTTTTTAGAATTTTTTTAAGGAGAGGCATTTTACAGGGCCCTTTGGCCCCTCCTACCTAGCGCTTTATCTTGTTAATAATCCCCTCTCCTCCTCCCAGAACAGCCCTTCTTCAAGAGGCAGCCAGCTCCATGGCTCCTGTGATCTAGCCATTTGGGGAGAAAGGAAGATGTCCCACTGATAACTGGGCCTCCAGCATCCAGAACTCGCGTGGTAGGAAGATCCCTTTCAAGTCTCCTGTCTCTATCTGCCTTTGTCTCTCTCTACGTCTGTCTCTGTCCTCTCTCTCGCTCTCGCTCTCTCTTTTTTTTTATTTTTTTACTTTTTAGAATTTTTTTAAGGAGAGGCATTTTACAGGGCCCTTTGGCCCCTCCTACCTAGCGCTTTATCTTGTTAATAATCCCCTCTCCTCCTCCCAGAACAGCCCTTCTTCAAGAGGCAGCCAGCTCCATGGCTCCTGTGATCTAGCCATTTGGGGAGAAAGGAAGATGTCCCACTGATAACTGGGCCTCCAGCATCCAGAACTCGCGTGGTAGGAAGATCCCTTTCAAGTCTCCTGTCTCTATCTGCCTTTGTCTCTCTCTACGTCTGTCTCTGTCCTCTCTCTCGCTCTCGCTCTCTCTTTTTTTTATTTTTTTACTTTTTAGAATTTTTTTAAGGAGAGGCATTTTACAGGGCCCTTTGGCCCCTCCTACCTAGCGCTTTATCTTGTTAATAATCCCCTCTCCTCCTCCCAGAACAGCCCTTCTTCAAGAGGCAGCCAGCTCCATGGCTCCTGTGATCTAGCCATTTGGGGAGAAAGGAAGATGTCCCACTGATAACTGGGCCTCCAGCATCCAGAACTCGCGTGGTAGGAAGATCCCTTTCAAGTCTCCTGTCTCTATCTGCCTTTGTCTCTCTCTACGTCTGTCTCTGTCCTCTCTCTCGCTCTCGCTCTCTCTTTTTTTTATTTTTTTACTTTTTAGAATTTTTTTAAGGAGAGGCATTTTACAGGGCCCTTTGGCCCCTCCTACCTAGCGCTTTATCTTGTTAATAATCCCCTCTCCTCCTCCCAGAACAGCCCTTCTTCAAGAGGCAGCCAGCTCCATGGCTCCTGTGATCTAGCCATTTGGGGAGAAAGGAAGATGTCCCACTGATAACTGGGCCTCCAGCATCCAGAACTCGCGTGGTAGGAAGATCCCTTTCAAGTCTCCTGTCTCTATCTGCCTTTGTCTCTCTCTACGTCTGTCTCTGTCCTCTCTCTCGCTCTCGCTCTCTCTTTTTTTTATTTTTTTACTTTTTAGAATTTTTTTAAGGAGAGGCATTTTACAGGGCCCTTTGGCCCCTCCTACCTAGCGCTTTATCTTGTTAATAATCCCCTCTCCTCCTCCCAGAACAGCCCTTCTTCAAGAGGCAGCCAGCTCCATGGCTCCTGTGATCTAGCCATTTGGGGAGAAAGGAAGATGTCCCACTGATAACTGGGCCTCCAGCATCCAGAACTCGCGTGGTAGGAAGATCCCTTTCAAGTCTCCTGTCTCTATCTGCCTTTGTCTCTCTCTACGTCTGTCTCTGTCCTCTCTCTCGCTCTCGCTCTCTCTTTTTTTTATTTTTTTACTTTTTAGAATTTTTTTAAGGAGAGGCATTTTACAGGGCCCTTTGGCCCCTCCTACCTAGCGCTTTATCTTGTTAATAATCCCCTCTCCTCCTCCCAGAACAGCCCTTCTTCAAGAGGCAGCCAGCTCCATGGCTCCTGTGATCTAGCCATTTGGGGAGAAAGGAAGATGTCCCACTGATAACTGGGCCTCCAGCATCCAGAACTCGCGTGGTAGGAAGATCCCTTTCAAGTCTCCTGTCTCTATCTGCCTTTGTCTCTCTCTACGTCTGTCTCTGTCCTCTCTCTCGCTCTCGCTCTCTCTTTTTTTTATTTTTTTACTTTTTAGAATTTTTTTAAGGAGAGGCATTTTACAGGGCCCTTTGGCCCCTCCTACCTAGCGCTTTATCTTGTTAATAATCCCCTCTCCTCCTCCCAGAACAGCCCTTCTTCAAGAGGCAGCCAGAATATTATGGATGATAACATGCATCATTAAGCCACTATACAGTATATTCTAGATGGGAAACCACATTTAGAATGTTGTGATGATGCTCAGGGAATGAATGTAAATTAATAAAAAAAAAAATTTTTCAGAAGAAAAAAAAAGGCATTAGAAATACCTATTTGATGACTGCAGTTAAGCTATATAGCCCTAGTTAGGTGCTACTTTACAGTATGTTCATTCTATTCACTGAGGTTTATGCCTAAAGTCAGTCTTGTGTTCATGGATATGTACATATCAGCTGTGCTTGCTATTGAAAATATTTAGATTTATTAAGATATTTAGTGAAACAATAAAATGGGGGAGGCATAGAAAGCACCAATAGATACCAGACACAGTGTGGGAGGAGGGTGGGAGATGGCAGAGGGTGAGATAGGGAATCAAGAATGGGGAAAAAGGCAAAATATACAGAAAACAAGAAATGGAAAATGATTTGTTGACAATAACACATATGTTGATGTGCTTGATTGAGCCAATATACAGTGTATTCTCAATGGAAAAATCTCATTTTGTATGCTATAATGATGTACAGTGAATGAAAGTAAATAAAGAAAAAAATGTATAAAAAAAAAAATCAGCTAAGATTTGCATTAGCCAAATAAGCTAATTAATCAACCTTTAATAAGAATTATTAGGTATATCTGAAATTCATGTTAAAGGTCCTCTGATGTTTGTTTTTTGATTTTTTGTGACCTTATACAACATTATATCTATATTGTAATACCCCCCTTTTTTTTCTTTTCTTTTTTTTAGCTTTTTAGCAAAAGGTGTTTGTGCTTGCTGGAGAGAGACAGGATGAGAGAAAGTGAGAAATCAACCCCCAGGGGAGATGGCCACACCAATCCCTTCTCCATTCTCTTCTCAGGATTTTGGGCACACACATACCCACTTCCAGGGTGGTTTTCAAGCCATCAGGTCCAGGGCTCAGACCACAAAGTTGGCTATAGGAGATCAGCACCTTAATCACCACACCACCTGCTAGCCCGGGAATTTCTTTCCTATGTGCTTCCAACATCTCAAAACTAAATGCTGTCTATTTTGAATGAAAACTTCAATGGCTTCTTTTGTTAATACTTTCACTATGCCACTACACCAAAGCAGCTCCCAGTTATATCTTCAGTTACTATCTTCCCATTCACAGCAAATTAGGCCGTACATAGGACTTCCTGCCTGACCTGGACTTGATCACAGCCTTAACTTACAGTTTCCCATTACCAGATCGTGTTAATCACTTGTTTTCCTTATTCCTGTTCCCAGAGCATCGTGTGAGAAAATCACTGGACAGCAATGTTACTGGTCAGATCATGGTGGACAGCACAGAGATCTATAGGAATTCTCCCTCTATTGATTTGGCTGAGGGAAGTGTACCAAAAAAGGACAAAATTATCTAATTAGATCTATGGTCATCCAGTTCCATGTGGAGATATCATAACTGTAAATTAATAAGGAGTCTCACTGGACTTGTCTCACACTGGCTAGATGTTAAATTCAGGAAACACAATTAGGATGGAAAGTATTTTCTCTTGAGTGATGATACTTTGAAATATTGCAAATGACATTTGATGAATGTGCTTCTGATTTAATTCGATAGGCTCCATCAAGAAATCTGGTGATGTAGAACAATATACCTGAGTCCTTTTATTCACAGTAGGAAATTTTTATTTTTTTTAAGAGGTTTTTGCTATAGGGCGCATGTGCTCGCCAGACAAACAGAGAGAGACATAGAGACAGAAAGCGAGAAATCACCCCCCGGGGGGATGGTCACGCCACAATCCCTTCTCCTCCATTCTCCTCTCGGGATCCTGGGCACGCATGCACACGCACCCAGCGTGAGTTTTAAGCCACCAGGTCCGGGACACGAACCACGGTCGGCTATATGGGAGTCCAGCAATGTAGCCATTATGCTAACTGCTGGTCCCACACTAGGAAATCTTAATGTGTTGCATCTGTTGGGGGTCAAGGCAATTTTTTTTTTTATTTATTAATTCACTTTACACCATCACAACACACAAATGAATTTTCCATCCAAAATACACTGTGCATTGTCTCAATCAAGTACATCCACATATATGTTCTCAGCAAATAATTTTCCAATTCTTACGTCCTGCATACCTTGCCCTTTGTCTTGCCATCCCTGATTCCCCATCCCCCACCCTCTGCTATGTCCCACCTTCCCCCCGCTTTTTCCCTGGCATCCATGGTTGCTCTACGCCTTTTAAGTTTCTTATTAGGGAGATTTTTCAAACACACAAAGGTAATAGAATAAAAAAAAACAGACCCATCTGTGACCCAACTTCAATGATTATTCATTCTTTACCAGAATGTTTTGTTTGTCCCCATCATACTGTGTTTATATATGTGTGTG
>NW_006159746.1:869646-925324 GCF_000334495.1 Tupaia belangeri chinensis
CGGTGTGCAGCTGGGCCGGGTGTGCGGGCGCCTGGCCTACTCTGCCCGCCGCCGCCTCGTTCGCTCGGCGCAGGGTCCCTGGGGGTGGCGGGATACCCGCAGCCAGGCCCCAGATGGGCCGGCGCAGGGCCTACTCCGCCCGCTGCTGCCTCGCTCGCTCAGCGCGGGGTCCCCGGGGGTGGCGGGAGACCCCCAGCCAGGCCCCGAGTGGGCCTACTCCACCCGCCGCCGCCGCCTCGCACGCTAGGCGCCGGGGGTCAAGGAAATTTTAAAATCTGAGTTGATCTGATATTATGCAGTCTGCATTAGCTTTACAGTTCCAAAATGAAAACTGCTATCTGTGTATTACCATGACTTATTTAAATTTTTATGAAGATTTTATCCCCTGTGCTAGAGAATCATTTTCTTTTTTAAGAAAACAATTACATCAGCATTATATTGATTTCTAGGAAAATAAAAATTCAGATTGATGTAGTGATCATCATTGGCATCTTACAAAGATACTTTCATCAGGACCTATGTCCCAACATTCTCAGCATCACCACTGTCCCTACCAGTCCTTTAAAATTTCTATGGTTTCTGATTTTTCAGTCTCCTCCATCATCCATCCTTATAGCATTCACACATTACGTTATTCCCAAATGAGTGTCATTTGCTTTCTCTGCTGTTGCTGCTACCATCCCTGTGCATCATTGGCCCCTGATCTCCCAAGGATCCCTCACTGATATCTTTCTATATTAATTTCTACCGCTACAAATGTAGTTTCTGCTGATATTCACAGTGAGTTGTCTGCCTTTTGAAATACTGTACTACCTGTGCCTAACATGGAGAAAGTGTTTAATATGAATTGCTTAAATATTAATGAATAAATCATACTTCTTGTCTCGACTCTTTTCTGGAGTCCGATCTGTTATCGCAGTTGATTTCTTCTCTCCCTAATTATTCTTCTTGCTATTATGTTAGCTTTCTGCTGCCCCAAACTATTTTATGGTCCACAATCACTAGCTAATAAGTTATTTCTTTCTTCAGTATACTTCCTGACCAAATCAGTGTTAATTTATTTATTTTTATTTTTCATTAATCTTTATCCATAACTGAAAAACACTGCTGACATAGAAACTTGACTACAACCTCTTCCAATCTGTTTGTTCTCCCTATTTAGAAAAGAATGCTTAAGTAGAACTGGGTTTAGGATTTTTAAAGGATCTTGAGAGACGAGTAAAATATGTCCTTAAAGTAATCCTTTGGGCTTATGAATAGTAGATCATCAGTGATCTAAGAAAAATTCCTTCCAAAGGAGTAATGATATGAGTGCCATAAGAATGTTAGAAGTGGGAAACAGAAAGGTAATGAGTTAAGACCAGTCTTTCAAACACTGGATTTTAAAAGAAGGAAAACAAGGTATAGCTAAAAAGGGAACCTAGAATGAGGGAATGCCTTTTTCAATGTAACAAAGTTAAATACTATTATATGTTATGAGAAAAGAAACAGAAAAGTAGAAGTTACTGAAAATCTTGAAGACAGAAGATACGCTTAAAATACATGACCTTGGAAGATACAGAATGATGAGAGTTAATGCATATATGGTGCTCTTAACCTCAGACAAGGTCATTTCTTTCATTTAGGCAAGTGGACAAGAAGAAAAATGAGTGTGACTATGGATAACTTGGCAGATAGAGTGGAAACTTCCATTTTTACTTTAAATAGAAATAAAGGTCATCTGCTGAGATAAGTCAGTAATAAGAGAGTTGACAACAGTGTGAAAATGTGGAATAATCAATTACCATAAAATTTTTTTGTGAGACTATCCAAACGTTCTACAGGCAGAAAAACATATACTCAAATTGTTGGTCACACTGTCAATTGACAGAATTCTTTTGGGAACCAATATGGCCTCAAAAAAGTCCATATATTTATATTGATTCTTAGAAAATAATTCAAAATACTGACATTAGTTGTTATAAAAATAGATATTGCAATTATTTATTATGGGGGAGAAAATTGGAAGCAACCTAATTTCCCAATAAAAAAGAGTGGCTGAATAAGTTATGGTGTTCAAGCAATAGAAATCTATGCTGACATTCAAATAATGCTCATCAAGAAACTTTAATTTTATGAAGAAACTAAATTATCTTCTTATGAAAGATAAACTAATGACTTTTAAGTTAATTAAATATACCATAGGCTAAATATAGAAAGAAAATAAATGAAAATGATAGCAAGGTAGAGGAGACTTATTTTCATATTCTTATATATAAAGCTTAGTATTTTTCAAGTTTTCTATGGATATATATTACCTTTTTCTGTCCTCAGAATATATATACTAAACTTTTTTTTTTTTTTAGAGGTTTTTGCTATAGGGTGCATGTGCTCGCCAGAAAGACAGAGAGAGATGGAGAGATAGAAAGCGAGAAATCACCCCCCAGGGAGGATGGCCACGCCGCAATTCTATCTCCTCCATTCTACTCTTGCGATCATGGGCGCACACGCATACACCCCCGGTGTGAGTTTAAATCTCTGGGTCCAGGACTAGAACTGTGATTGACTACATGGGAGTCCAGCGACATAGCCATTATGCTAACTGCTGGCCCCAATATAAACTAAACTTTTAAAATACTTTTTTGATAAGTTTTCATGACAAATGTTGGAAAGGAGAGAAAAAGAGAACTACTTCTTAAGCACAAATGGGAAAAAAGGTAGAGAGAATAAAGTGCAGGTTCCTGCAATTCAATTAGTTAACCCCATAGACCATTTTCTAAGTTAGCACTGAGAAAGTACGATATCAAGGTTGCTTATTTGGGCCTTGGATATCTTGAACATTTAAAAATTAGGTGATTTAGGGACCAGCAGATAGCGAAATGGTTGTCACTGGACTCCCATGTAGTTGACCATGGTTTGAGTCCCAGACCTGGTGGCTTAAAACTCATGCCTGGCATGTATGTGTGTGTGCCCCAAATCCAGAGAGGAGTATGGAAGAGAAGGGATTGCATTGTGGCCATCCCCCCAGAGGGTGATTTCTTGCTTTTTGTCTCTCTTTCTCTCTGCCAAGCACATGCACCCTACAGCTAATTTCACTAATAAATAATTAAGTAAATAAGTAGTAGGTTATTTAACATAAAAACCATGCATTTGTAACCCACATTGAAAAAAAAAAAAAGTAAACAGAAGTTCAAGGAACACTGAGCTTCCATTTCATACAGCAACCATCCCACGCACAGGTGCTGTAGCAGCCCTCTTAGATGAGCTGTGAGACTGCAGTTATCCATAATCCCCACCAGACCCTATTGCATTCCTGACAATGGGACCAAATGTCACTATTTTTTCATCCCTCTTCCTTTTTTGTATTGCTTATAGTAAATAAATATTTCTTTGTCACCATGTCTAGTAAAACTAAGTGTGTGTGTGAGTGTGTATATATATATATATATATATATAAACCTAAAAGTATCAAGAAAAATAAAGAGTATGTTTAGCTATGAAAGTGCAGAATATTTCTATGTCTTGTCTTTATACAACCAGTTCTCTTCTCTAACATATATAACTTACATGAATCACCTATGCACTTGTGTCTAAGTCTGGGAATATACTACTGGTAATAACATAAATATACTGCTTACTATATTTTAATGATAAAGTTATAACTCCTAATTATACCCACAGGATTTTATTCTAGCCCATCAGTAATTATGAATTATATGGATGTACTATCTGTAGACCAATGTACTGGAAGATTGAGGTGGTATTTTAATATTAAGATTCAGACCTTACTTTCAGGAGAATTATCAACACAGAGATGAAATAGGATTAATTGCACTAACCTGATGATAATATATTAATAAAATACATATGGTAAAAAAGGAAGAGTTTTTTATAGGGTGGGGAAATGAGGGGTGGGGAAGGTCAGACTTGAATCACGTGAAATTGAGCAAGACTTTCTTGTGGGACGAACAATATCAAAGACAAGAGACCGGAAAGGGATTTTTGTCAGGAACAGATTGATCAGATTTCCAGTCAAGTCCTTTGAAGCAACTGTGGCTAAAACACTATTAAAAAAAATAATATGTTTACAAAAGCATCTTGGGGCCAGGTAAGCAAGTGGCATGGTGAAGGTGCTGAACTCCCATGTGGCCAACGCACTTCATGTCCCAGACCCAGTAGCTTGAAAATCACAATGAGTGTGTGCGTGTGCCCCAAATCCCAGCAGAAATATGGAAGAGAAGAGATTGCAGTGTGACTATCCCCTCTAGGATGTGATGGCTCACTTTCCCTCTCACTGCATCTCTCTAATGAGTGCACACACCCTACGGCAAAAACCTTAAAAAAAAAAAAAATACCATCTTGGGCTAGTTGTTCATGCAGTGGTTAAAGGCTGTGTATGGAAAGCTGGATCCCACACGGCCAGCAACGGTTCAATTTGAATCCTGACCCTGATGGGTTGAAAAACATGCTGGGTGCATGTACGTGAGTGCCCCAAATCCTGAAAGGATGGAGAAATGGAGGAAAAAAGACTGCAGCGTGACCACAACCTATTGAAGGGTGCTTTCCCTTTTCTCTTTTTCTTTCACTTCCTCTCTCTCTCTCTCTCTCTCTCTCTCTCTCTCTCCCTCTCTCTCTCCCCCTCCCTCCCTCCCTCTCAACCACATGGGCCCTCCAACAATACAAACAAAACAAAACACAAAGTTAGTATTTTTAATTCAGAAAAGGAGTTTGGAATTTGACGTTTTTTTATTTTTATGTTTGCTATAAGGCATATACACTCACCAGAGAGAGAGAGAGAGAACGTACCCCCCAGAGGGTATAGTTGCACCGTAACTCTGTCTCCTTCATTCTTCTCTTGGGATTTTGAGTACACACACACACACCTGTTGTTTTTCAAGCTTCCATGTCCAGGACTTGGACCTTGTAGCCAGCCATGTGGAATCTAGCCACCTTAACTACCATGCCACTAACTGGCCACATTTGGGTGTTTTAAAGGAACTACTATATGCTCTTGCACAGAAGACGGTGATGTTTCAAGAAGTTCAATTGGAAGAAAAGTGGTTTAAAACAAGATATTAGAGATAAAGAGGACAATAAAGTCCTTGTAAAGATCCAGATTTACTCAGTTAACAGCTTCTTTTTATTTTTAATTTACACAATAATTTCATATACTTATGGGCTATAGCCTGATTTTTTCTTCTTTTCTTTTTTTTATTTTTGGAGAGGTTTTTGCTATAGGGCGCGTGCACTCGCCAGACAGACAGAGAGAGACAGAGAGATAGAAAGCGAGAAATCACCCCCCAGAGGTGATGGCCACGCCACAATCCCTCCTCCTCCGTTCTCCTCTTGGGATCTTGAGCACGCATGCACACGCGCCCGGCGTGAGTTTAAGCCACTGGGTCTGAGACTCAAACCGCAGTCGAATACGTGGGAGTCCAGCGACATAGCCATTACGCTAACTGCTGGTCCCTAGCCTGATATTTTGATGCATGTATGCAATGTATAATGACCAAATCAGAGTAATTAGCATAGCCATTATATAGACACACAGTAATTATTAACTAAGTGACTGTATTATGCTACAGAATACTAGAATTTATTAATCTTAACTGTAATTTTATACTCACTATGTGATCTTTCCTTATATCCCCTTCTTTCTACATTTCCTAGCCTCTGGAAATCAATAATCTATTCTTTACTCCTTTGAGAAAAATATTTTTTGACTCCCACATATGAACAAGAACTTGTAGCATTTGTCTTTCCATACCTGGCTTATTTTACTTAATTTACTAAGCTCATTACATCGCCACTATGACAAGATTTCTTTTTCTTTTTTTATTTTTTTTGGAGAGGTTTTTGCTATAGGGCATGTGCACTTGCCAGAAAGGCAGAGAGACAGAAAGTGAGAAATCACCCCCCAGGGTGCAGGGATGACCACGGTGCAATCCCTTCTCCTCCATTCTCCTCTCTGGATCTTGGGCACACACGTACATGCGCCGGTGTGAGTTTAAGCCACAGGGTCCAGGACTTGAATCACAGTCAACCACATGGGAGTCCAGCGACATAGCTATATATATATATCTCACATTTTCTTTATCCATTCATCTGCTGATGGACATTCAGATTGATACTATACCCTAGCTACTGTGAACAGTGTTGTAATAAACATGACAGTGTGGGCCAACCCCAAAAAGCAGTGGTTAAGCCCTGCATATCAGAAGCCAAATTACATATGGCTGACCTCAGTTTTAATTCCAGTACTAGCAGCATGAAAAACATGCTGGGTGCCTATACAAAGGTGTCCCAAATCCTAATAAGATGGAGAAATGGAGGAAAAATTATTGGGACATGACCATAACCCATTGGGGGGCTCTCCCCCATCCATGCACCTTTTTACAATTAAAAAAAAAGCACATAAAATGATAAATTAGACAGTTGGGTTGTCTCAAAACTAAAAATTCTGCTAATCAAAAACATAGTTAAGAAAGAAAACAAGTCACAAATTGAGAACATTTGCAAAACAAATATTTTGCCTAACATATATCCAGGATATATAAAGAATGTCTATACAGCCATCCTTCAATATCTGTGGGGGAACTGCCTTTAGGATCTACCCCTCCCCCTGACAGTTACCAAAATCAGAGGGTCAAGTCCCTTCTATAAAATAATATCACATGCACACGTTTCCTATTGACATCCTTGGGTATACTTTGAATTATTTTTTTCTTAATTTAAATTTATTTATTTGCATTCATTCACTGTACATCATTACAGCATACAAAATGTGATTTTCCACCCAGAGTACACTGCATATTGTCTCAATCAAGCACATCAACAAACATGTTATTGTCAGCAAATAATTTTCCATTTCTTGTTTTCTGTATGTTTTGCTTGTTTTCCCCCCATCCTTGATTCCCTATCTCTTACCCTCTGCCATCTCCCACTCTCCTCCCACACTATCTCTGGTATCTATGTTTGCTTTCTATACTGTTTCCCCCCCACATTTTATTGAATTACTAAAGACCTTAATTAATCTAAATATTTTCATAGCAAACACAGCTGATATATACATTCCCATGAACACAAGTCTAACTTTACGCTTCTTATAAAGTAGCACCTAGCTGGGGCTATATATCTTACTGCAGTCACTGAATAGATATTCTTTTTCTGAAACCTTCTTTTTTTTGTAACTTAATTTACTTTCTTGCCCTAAGCATCATCACAGCATAATTACTTATAATACTTAATACAATGTAAAAGCTATTTAAATAGTTATTATACTATAGTTTTTAAGGAATCATGCCAAGAAAAAACTCATTGTATGCTCAGTACATACACAACAACATTCTTTTCTTTTCTTTTCTTTTTTTAACATTTTCAACTTGTACTTGGTTGAATTTTGTGGATGTGAAACCTATGGATATGGACAGTTGTCTGTAATTTTTAAAAAAGACAAAAAAGTCTCAAGTTTGAAGAATTAGCAAAAATTTGAGCAGAAACTTCACAAAAGATATACAAATGAACTATAAACTCATAAAAAAGGTGTTCAATAACTTAGTCACCAGGAAAATTAAAATTTAAAAATAAGACACCATTACATACACACACACACACACACACACACACACGAAAAGCAAATATCAAAAATGCAAATGTTGCCGAGCATATGGAGTAACTAGAACATTTCTGATGATAGCATAAAATATTATAAATGAGTTGGAGAATTGTTTGAATATTTTATATAAAGGTGGACATAAAACTACTCTGTGACTCAGTTATTCAAGTTTTAGATATTTATTTGCTCAAGAGAAGTGAAAATATATGTTTTCAAAAGATTTATACAAGACTATTGTGACTTATGAAAAGATGTTCATAAGTCACCAGTAATGATCAGAGAAATTAGAATCAAAACCACAATAAGGTATTATCTCAAACCCATCATGATGGCTACTACCAAAAAAAAAAAAAAAAAAAAAAAAACAGAAGAGAAGTTGGCAAGAATGTGGAGAAAATGGAATCCTTATACGCTGTTTAAGGAACTGTAAACTGGTATAGTTGCTAAAGGAAACAATGTAAAAGTTTCTCCAAAAAAACATAATAAACAAATAAAGATTGGCTTCCAAATACCTCTTGGATACATTGATTTCCTATCTTTTGGGTATACAATTGGTAGTGGGATTTCATGATAATATAATAGTTCTAGTTTTAGTTTTTGTTATGGAACCTCTATAATGTCAACTTTTGTGTTTTGATAATAGCCACTCTAATTTGGGTGAAGTAATTGCACATTGTGGTTTTAATTTGCATTTCTCTGATAATTAGTGATGTTGAGCTTATTTTCCCAAAAAACCCAAAACTATGAAACCATTAGGGAAAAAAGAAAAACAAAACTGGTGAAATGCATATAGACATTGATGGGGAAAAGGTTTGTTTTCAATAAGGTTTCCAAAGAAAGGAACAAAAGCAAAAACAGACAAATGGAATTATGTCAAAACATAAATCTTCTGCCCAGCAAAGGAAACAATCAAAAGAGTACATAGACAACATTCATAATGGAAGAAAATTTTCTCAAACTATTCATCTGACAAGGAATTAATACCCGGACTTTATAACTAACCCTAACCCTAAATAACCCTGACGCTAACCCAAACCCTAATCCTAACCCTAACAAAACCCTAACCCTAATCCTAACCCTAACCAAACCCTAACACTAACACGAATGCTAACCAAATCCTAACCAAACACTAACCCTAACCCTAACTCTAAAACAAACACTACCCCTAACCCTAACCCAACCCTAAACCAAACCCTAACCCTAACCAAACCTTAAAACTAACACTAACTCTAAATCTAACCCAAAACCATAACTCTAACCCTAACTCTAACAAACCCTAACAATAACCCTAACAGTAACTCTAACGATAACCCTAATCCTAGCACTACCCTTTAACTCTAACCCTAACCCTAACACTATCCCTAAACTCAAACCCTAACCCTAACCCTAACAATAACCCTAACAGTAACTCTAACGATAACCCTAATCCTAGCACTACCCTTTAACTCTAACCCTAACCCTAACACTATCCCTAAACTCAAACCCTAACCCTAACCCTAGCACTATCCTTAAACACTAACCCTAACCCTAACTATAACCCTAATACTAACCTAAACCTAACACTAGCAAAACCCTAACCCTAAACCCTAAACCTTACCCTATCCCTAACCCTAATCCAAACCCTAATCCTAACACTAACGAAACCCTAACCCTAACCCTAAACCCTAATCCCTTACCCCAAACCAAACCAAATGCTAACTCAAACCCTAAGCCTACCCTAACCCTAACCCTAACCAAACCCTAAACCTAAACCTAACCCTAACACTAACCCTATGCCTAACCATAACACCTAACCCTAAGCCTAACCTTAACCCCTAACCCTAACTCAAAGTCTAACCCTAAACCTTACCCTAATCCTAAATCTAACCCTAACCCTACCTAAAACTAACACTAACGAAACCCTAACCCTAACCCTAAACTCTCAACCTAACCCTAATCCTAACTCTAAACCAAAACCTAACCCTAACCTAACCCTAACACTAATGAAACCCTAACCCTAGCCCTAAACCCTAATCCCTTACCCTAACCCTAACCCTAACCTATCCCTAATCCAAACCCAAACACTAAACACTAAACATAACAAAACTCTAACTCTAACCCTAACTCTAACCCTAATCTAAACCCTAACCCTAACCTAACACTAACCTGAAAACTCTAACTTTAACAATTTCACTAAGCCTAACAAAACCATAACCCTGATTCCTTACCCTAATACTAACCCTAAACCTAACCTTATCACTAACTCTAACCCTAAACCTTAATCCCAAACCCTAACCCAAACGCTAACCCTAACCCTAACACAAACACTAATCCTAATCATAACCAAAAAATAACCCTAAACCTAACCCAAACCCTAACACTAACCCTAACCTAACCCTAACCCTAACACTAACGCAAACCCTAACCCCTAACCCAAACCAAAACACTAAACCTAACCCTAACTCTAAAACCTAACCATAACCCTAAATGTAAAACCATAACCCTAACCAAACCCTAATGCTAAATCTAACACTAGCAATAACCCCAACCTTAAACCTGACTAAACCCTAATCATAATCAAACACTAACCCTAAACCTAACCCTAAACTTAACCCAAACTCTAACCCTAACCCTGACCATATCCCTAAATCCTAACCCTAACCCAAACCCTAACTCTAACCCTAACGCTAACCCTGAAACCATAACCATAACCATAGCCATTAACCCTAACCCTAATCCCTAACCCTAACCTAACCCTCACTCTAATCCCTAACCCTAACCCTAAAACAAATGCTAACACTAACCTAAGCCTAACCCAAATCCAAACTTAATCCTAACCCTCATGCCTTACTCTAACTCTGAACCTAATCCTAACCCAAACCCTAACCCTAAACTTGAACCTAACCTAAACCCTAACCACAACCCTAACAAAATCCTAAACCTAACACAAACTCTAACCCTAACACTAGTCCTACACCCTATCCCTAACCCAAAACTGAACATAACACTAATAGTAACTCAAACTATAAGTATAATCCTAACCCCAAGCCTAATTCCAAAACCAAACCCCAACAAGAACCTAACCCTAACCCTAACTATAATCATAAACCTTATACTACACCCTAACCCCAAACCTAACCTAACCCTAACCCTAACTCAAAAACTAACCCTAAACCTAACCCTAATCCTACACCCTAACACTAACACTAACCCTAATCCTACACCCTAACCCCAACCCTAAACTAACCCTAACCCTAACCCAAACCCTAACAATAACCCTAACCTTAACCATAATCCTACACCCTAACGCAAAACCTAACCTAACCATAACCCTAAATCAAACCCTAATCCTAAATCTAACCCTAATCCTACACCCTAACCCAAACTCCAACTCTAACCTAACAATAATCCTTTTTTATTTATTTTTTTGCTATAGGGCATGTGTGCTCGCCAGAAAGAGAGAAACAGAGAGATAGAAAGTGAGAAATCACCCCCCAGAGGGGATGGCCACGCTGCAATCCCTTCTCCTCCGTTCTCCTCTTGGGATCTTGGGCACGCACGCATATGCGCCCAGCGTGAGTTTAAGCCACCGGGTCCAGGACTTGAACCGCGGTCCACGACGTGGGAGTCCAGTGACATAGCCATTACGCCAACTGCTGGTGCCACCTAACAATAATCCTAATCGAACACCCTAACCCTCACTCCAAGTCAAACCTAACCTTAAACCTAACTCAAAATCTAACCTTAATCCTAACTCTAATCTAAACACTAACCCTAACACCAACCCTAACCTAACCCTAACATTAAATCAAATGCTAACACTGACCCTACAGCAAATACTACACCCTATACCTTGCTACAACCCTAACCTAACCCTAACTCAAACCCTAACCTTATACTTAACCCTACTCATACACACTAAACCTAATACTACACCCTAACTCTAACTCCTAACCTATCCTAACCCTAACTCTAACTCAAAACCAAGCCCTAAGACTACCCCTAACCCTATTCCTACACCCTAACACTAATCCCAAACCTAAACTAACCCAGACCCTAACTCAAACCCTTACACTAAACCTAACTCTAAAAATTACCCTAATCCTTCACCCTAATCATAACCCCAAACCTATCCTAACATTAACTCTAACTCAAACCCTAGACATAACCCTAACCCTAATCCTACACCCTAACCCTATACTCAACTCTAACTTAATCCTGACCCAAACTCAAACCAAAACACTAAACCTAAGTCTAACTCTAACCCTAATCATACACCATAAATCTAACCCCTAACCTAACTAAACCCTTACCCTAACTCAAACCCTAGAACATACCCTAATCCTAATCTTACATCCCAACCCTAACTCCAACCCTAACCCAATCCTGAACCTTATTCAAACCCTAACACTAAACTGACTCTAACACTAATGCTAATCCTATACCCTAACCTTAACCCCAAACCTAACCTAAATCTAACCCTAACTGAAACCCTAGACCTAAGTCTAACCCTAATCCTACAAACAAACCCTAACCAACTCTAACCTAAACCTGACCCTAACTCAAACCCTAACACTAAATATAACTCTAACACTAACCCTAATGCTACAACCTAAAACTAATCCCAAACCTAAGCTAACCCTAACCCTAACTCAAATCCTAGACTTAACCCTAACACTAATTCTACACCCTAACCCTAACCCCAAGCCTAACCTAACTCTGACCCTACCTCTAACCCTAATACTAAACACATATCTAATGCTAACTCTAATCCTAAACCCTAACACTAAACCGAAACCTAACCATACCCTAACGTAAACTCTAACCCTAGACCTAATCCTAACTCTAATCCTACACCCTAACCCTAACCCCAACCCTCACATAAACCTAACCCAAAATCAAACCCTAATACTAAACTGAAATCTAACCCTAACCCCAAATCCCACATCCTAACCCTAACTCCAAACCTAAACTATTCCCAAACCTAACTCAAACCCTAGAATTTATGCTAACCCTAATCCTACACATTAACCCTAACCCCAACCCTAACCTATCCTTGACCCTAACTCAAACGCTAACACTAAACCTAACTCTAAACCTAACCCTCATCCTACACCCTAACCCTAACACCAAACCTAACCTAACCCTAATTGTAACTCAAACCCTTTACCTAACCCTAACCCTAATCCTACAACCAAAACCTAATCCCAACTCTAACCTAGCCCTGACCCTAACTCAAACCCTAACACTAAACCTAACTTTAACCCTAACACTAATACTACAACCTAACCCTAACCCCAACCCTAAACTAACACTGAACCTAACTCATATCCCCAAAACTAAACTTAACTCTATCACTAAAACTAATTTTTCACCCAAACCATACCCCCACACATAACCTAACCCTAACCCTATCTCAAACCAGTGACTTAACCCTAACTCTAATAATAAACCCCAACACTATCTCCAATCCTAACCTAATCTTGGGCCTAACTCAAACCCAAACACTACCCCTGACTCTAACCCTAATTCTAATCTCACACACAAACCATAACCCCAAACCTAAACTAACCATAACACTAATCATATAAGCTAACCATAACCACAACCCTAACCTAACCCTGACGCTAACTCAAACCCTAACACTAAAGCTAACTCTAACACTAACCCTAATTCTACACCCTAACCCTAACCTAAAATCTAACCTAACCATTACTCTATCTCTAACCATAGATCAAACACAAACCCTAATTCTAAACCATATCCCTAACCCCAACCTAACATAACCCTGACCCTAACTCAAACCTTAACACTATACCTATCTCTAACCCTAACCCTAATCCTATACCCAAACCCTTACCCCAAACCTAACCTAACCCTAACTCTATCTCACCCCTAGACCTAACCCTAACCCTAAACCTACAATCAAACCCTATCCCCAACCCTAACCTAATGCTGATCCTAATTCAAACACTAAAAATAAACCTGAGTCTATCCGTAACTCTAATCTTACACTCTAACTATAACCCCAAACCTAACCTAACCCTAACTAACACTAGACCTAACACTAACCTCAATCCAATACGCTAACACTTACACCAACCCTAACCTAACCCTGACCCTCACTCAAACCCTAACACTAAACCTAACCGTAGACCTAACCCTAACACTACACCCTAACCATAACCTAAACCTAACCCTAACACTAACTCAAACCCTAGACCTAACCCTAACTCTATTCATAAACCCTAACACTAATGAAAATCTTAACCTAACCCTGACCATAACACAAACACTAACACTAAACCTGATTCTAACCTTAACTCTTACCCTAACCCAAATCTAACCCTAACCCCAAACCCAAACCTAACCCTAGCACTAAAACTAACTTTAACAATAACCCTAATCCTACACCCGATCAATACCCCCAACCCTAAACAAACCATGACCGTAACTCAAACCTTACACTAAACCTAACTTTAAACTTAACCCTAAAACTACACCCTAACCCTAACACCAAACCTAACATTCCACTAACCCTATTTCAATGCCTAGACATAAACCTACACCCAAACCCTAACTGCACCCCTAACCTTACCCTGACCCTCATTCAAACCCTAACACTAAACATAACTCTAACAGTAACAATAATCCTACACCCTAACCATAACAGCAAACCTAACCTAACCCTAACCCTAACTCAAACACAGGACCTAACCCTAAACCTATCCCTATACCCTAACACAAACCCCAATTCTAACCGAACCCAGACCTTAACTCAAACCCTCTCACTAAACCTAAATCTAACCCTTACCCTAACCCCAAACCTAACCTAACCCTAAACCTAACTCTAATCCTAGAATTAACACTAACCCTAATCCTACACCTCAACACTAACTCCAACCATAACCTAAACCTGTCCCTAACTCAAACCCTAAAACTAAACCTGACTCTAACACTAACCCTAATCCTACACCCTAACCTTAACCCCAAACCTAACCTAACTATGACTCTAACTCAAACCATAGAACTAACGCTTACCCTAATCCTATACCCTAAAACTAACCCAACCCTAACCTAATCCAATCCCTAAATCATACGCTAACACTAAACCTTACTCTCATATTCACCCTAATCCTGCTCCCTAATCCAAAACCCAAAGGAGACCTAACCCTAATCCTAGCTTAAACCCTAGACATAACCCTAAACCTAATCCTACACTCTAATGCTAATCACATCCCTAACCTAACCTGGATCCCAACTCAAACCCTAATACTTAACCTAACTCCAACCCTAACACTAATCCTACACCTTAACAATAACTCCAAACCTAAACTAACCCTAAGCCTAACTCCAACACTAGACCTAGCCCTAACCCTAACTCTAATCCTACATGCTAATCTTAACCACAACCCAAACCTAACCCTGCCCCTAACTCAAACACTAACACTAAACATAACGGTAACCCTAAACCTAATCCTACACCCTAACCATAACCCCAAACCTAACCTAACCCTTACCCTATCTCAAATCCTAGACTAACCCTAACCCTAATCCTAACACTAACCCTATCCCCAACCCTAACCCAGTCCTGACCCTATCTACAACCCTAATATTAAACCTAAATCTAAACTTCATCCTAAATCTACAGCTTAACCCTAACTCCAAAATTAATCTTCCACTAACCCTAACTCAATACCTAGACCTAACCCTAACCATAATCCTACAATCAAACCCTAAACAAAACACTAACCTTACCCTGACCCTCATTAGAACCCTAACACTAAGTGTACCTCGAACACTAATCCTACACTCTAAACCAAACCCAAAACCTAACCTAACCCTCACTATAACTCAAACCCTAGACATGTCACTAAAACAAATCCTACACTGAAATCCTAACCCCAACACTAACCTAACCTTGACCCTAACTCAAACCCTAACACTAAACATAAATCTAATCATAACTGTAACCATACATCCAAACCTTAACACAAAGCATAACCTAACCATAAAACTAACTCAAAACCTAGACCTAACCCTAACCCTAATCCCAAAGCCTAAACCTAACTTCAACCCTAACCTAGTCCTGACTCTAAATCAAACCCTAACACTAAACCTAAATCAAACACTAACCTTAAACTTACACACTAACTCTAACCCCAAACCTAACCTAACCCTAACTCAAACCCTAGACCTAACTCTAACCCTAATCCCACAGCCTAACCCTAACCCCAAACTTCACCAAACCCTGACTCTTACTCAAATCCTAAAACTAAACCTAAATCTAACCCTAATCCTAATCTTATCCCTTAACCTTAAACACCAAACCTAACCCTAGCACTATCCTTAAACTCCAACCCTAACCTAACCCTGACTCTAACTCAAACCCTAACACTATCCCTTAACCCTAACCCTAATCTTACACCATAACCCTAACCTCAACCCTAACCTGACCTTGACTCTAACTCAAACCCTAACACTAAACCTATCTCTAACGTAACTCTAATCTTACACCCTAAGCCAACCCTAACCTAACCCTGACTCTAACTCAAACCCTAACACTAAACCAAAATCTAAGGCTAACACTAATTTCATACCATAACACTAACCCCAAACCTAACCAAACCCTAACCCTTACTCAAACCCTAAACCCAACCCTAACCCTAATCCCACAGCCTAACTCAAACCACAGCCCTAACCTAACCCTGACTCTAATTCAAACCCTAATACTAAACCTAACTCTAATGGTAACTCTAATCTTACACCCTAACCCTAACCACAAACCTAACCTAAACCTAACCCTAACTCAAACCCTAGACCTAACCCTAACCCTAATCACACAGCCTAACCCTAACCCCAACCCTAACCTAACCCTGACTCTAACTCAAACCCTAATACTAAACCAAAATCTAATGCTAACACTAATCTCACACCCTAATACTGACCCCAAACCTAACCAAACCCTAACCCTAATCCCACAGCCTAACCCTAACCCCAACCCTAACCTAACCCTGACTCTAACTCAAACCCTAACACTAAACCTAATTCTAACCTTAACCCTAATCTTACTCTCTATCTCTAACCACAAACCAAACCTAACCCTAACCCAAATTCAAACCCGAGACCTAACCCTAATGCTGTTCCCATAGCCTAACCATAACCCCAACCCAAACCTAACCCTGACTCTAATTCTAACCCTCCCAATAACCTAAATTTACCCCATAACCCTAATCTTACATCCTAAACCTAATCCCAAACTAACCTAACCCTAACCCGAACTCAAAACCTAGACCTAAACCTAGCCCTAATTACACAGCCTAACCCTAACCCGAATGATCACCTAACCATGATTCTAAGTCTAACCCTAACCCTAATCTTACACCCTAACCCTAACCCCAAACCTAACCTTACCCTAAACCTAACTCAAACCCTAGACCTAACCCTAACCCTAATCCCACAGCCTCACCCAAACCCCAACATTAACCTAACCATGACTATAGCTCAAACACTAACACTTAAACCTAACTCTAACCCTAAGCCTAATCCTACACCATAATCCTCATCACAAAGGAAATTTATCCCTAATCCTACCTCAAACACTAGACTTAACCCTAAACCTAATCCTAAACCCTAACCATAACCACAACCGTAACCTAACACTGACCCTAACTGAAACCCTAACACTAAACCTAACTCTAACCCTAACCCAAATCCTACACCTTAACCATAAACCCAAATCTAACCTAACACTATCCCTAACTCAAACAGCAGACTTAACCCTAACCCTAACCCTTCAACCTAAACCTAACCAAACCATAACCTAACCTTACCCTAATTCGAATCTTTACACTAAATGTAGCTCTAACATTAACCCTAATCCTATATCCTAACCAAAACCCCAAACCTAACCTAACTGTAATCTTAATTCAAATCTATGCCTAATCCTAACCCTAATCCTGCAGCATAACCCTAACCCCAAACTTCACCTAAACCTGACCCTAACTCAAAACCTAACAGTAGACCTGACTCTAATCCTATCTCTAATCCTACACAATAACCATAACCCCAAATGTAACATAACCTTAACCCTAAATCAAACCCTAAACCTAAGCCTAACCTTAATCCTACATCCCTACAATCACGACAACCATAACCTATTCCAGACCCTAACACAAACACTAACACTCAACCTAACTCTAAAACTAACCCCAAACTGCACCCCAACTCTAACCTCAAACCTAAACTAGCCCTAACCCTAACTCAAACGCTAGACCAAACCCTAACCCTAATCCCACAGCCTAACCCTAAACCCAACCCTAACCTAACCCTGACTCTAACTCAAACCCTAACAGTAAACCTAAATGTAACCCTAACCCTCATCTCACACCCTAACCCAAAACCTAACCTAACCCTAACTCAAACCTTAGACCTACCCCTAATCCTAATCCCACAGCCTAACCCAAACCCCAACCCTAACCTAACCCTGACTCTAACTCAAACCCTAGCACTAAACCTAAATCTAACCCTAACCCTAATGTTACACCCTAACCCTAACCCCAAACCTAACCTAACCTTAACTGTTACTCTAACCCTCGACCTAACCCTACCTCTTATCCTACACCCTAACACAAACTCTAATCTAACCCTGATCCTAACTCATACCCTAACACTAAACCTAACTCTAACCCTAACTCTATTCCTACACTCTAACCCTAACCTTTAGCCTAACCCAACACTAACACTAACTCAATCCCTAAACCTAACTCTAACACTAACCCTAATCCAACAAAATAAACCTAACTCTAATCCTAACCCTAACACTAACCTAACCCTGATGCTAACTCAATCCCTAACACTAAACCTAACTGTAACCCTTACCCTAATTCTAAACCCTAAACATAACCCTAACCCTAACCTAATACTGACACTATCTCTAACCTTAACTCTAAACCCTAATGCTAACTAACCCTAAGCCTTTCCCAAACCCTAACCCTTAACCTGTAACCCTATCCCTAACCCAAACCTTCACCCTAACCCTAACCCAAACCCTATCCCTAACCCTAACCACTAACCCTAGCCCTAACACTTTCCTAACCCTAACAAACCCTTACCCTTGCCCTAATTCTAACCTAACACTAAACCTAACCCCTAACCCTAATCCAATCCCATACCCAAACCCTAACCCTATCCCTAACCATAACCCAAACCCAAACCCTAACCCTAATCCCTAACAATAACTCAAAAACCCTAACCCTATCCTTAAAACCCTAACCCAAACCCTATTTCTAACCTATCCCTAACCCTAATCTAACGCTAACCCTAATCCCTAACCCTAAACCTAATCCTAACCCTAATCCCTAACCCTAAACCTAATCCTAACCCTAACCTTAAGACTACACCCTAACCATAACCCCCAGCTTAACCTAACCCTAAGTCATAAACCTAGACCTAAACCTAACACTAATCCTACTAACCCTAAATCCAACCCTATCCTAACTCTGAACCTAACTCAAATCTCAACACTAAACCTGACTCTAACCCTAATGCTAATCCTATACCCTAACCATAACCCCAAACCTAACTTAACCCTAACTCTAACTCAAAACCTAGACCTAAACCTCACCCTAATCCTACATGCTAACCCTAACCCCAACCCATACCTAACCCAGACGCTAACCCTAAAACTAAACATACAAACCCTAACACTAAACCTAACTCTATACCTAACCCTAATCCCACACCCTAACTATGACCCCCAAACTATCCCAACCCTAACCCTCACTCAAACCATAGACCTAACTCTAGTCCTAATCCTACACCCTAACCCTAACCACAATCCTCAAATAACCCTGACCCTAACTCAAACCCTAACACTAAATCTAATTCAAACACTAACCCTAATCCTACACCTGAACCATAACCCCAAAACTAACCTAACCATAACCTTAATTCAAAACCTAGACCAATCCCTAACCATAATCTTAAACCCTAACCCTAACCCCAACCCTAACCTAACCCTGACCCTATCTCAAACCCTAATACTAAACCTAACTGTAACCTTAAGCCTAATCCTACACCAAAACCCTCATCACAAATGTAACCTAACCCGAATCCTAACTCAAATATAGACCTAATCCTAAACCTAATCCTACACCATGACCCTAACTCCAACCATAACCTAACCCTGACCCTAACTCAAATCCTAACACTAAACGTAACTATAACCCTAACCCTAACCCTACATCCTAACCATAACCCCAAACCTAACCTAACTGTAAACCTATCCCTAAACTCAAACCCTAACCCTGACCCTAACTCAAATCCTACCACTAAAAGTAATTATAACCCTAAACCTAATCCTACATCCTAACCATAACCCCAAACCTAACCTAACTGTAAACCTATCCCTAAACTCAAACCCTAACCCTGACCCTAACTCAAATCCTACCACTAAAAGTAATTATAACCCTAAACCTAATCCTACATCCTAACCATAACCCCAAACCTAACCTAACTGTAAACCTATCCCTAAACTCAAACCCTAACCCTGACCCTAACTCAAATCCTACCACTAAAAGTAATTATAACCCTAAACCTAATCCTACATCCTAACCATAACCCCAAACCTAACCTAACTGTAAACCTATCCCTAAACTCAAACCCTAACCCTGACCCTAACTCAAATCCTACCACTAAAAGTAATTATAACCCTAAACCTAATCCTACATCCTAACCATAACCCCAAACCTAACCTAACTGTAAACCTATCCCTAAACTCAAACCCTAACCCTGACCCTAACTCAAATCCTACCACTAAAAGTAATTATAACCCTAAACCTAATCCTACATCCTAACCATAACCCCAAACCTAACCTAACTGTAAACCTATCCCTAAACTCAAACCCTAACCCTGACCCTAACTCAAATCCTACCACTAAAAGTAATTATAACCCTAAACCTAATCCTACATCCTAACCATAACCCCAAACCTAACCTAACTGTAAACCTATCCCTAAACTCAAACCCTAACCCTGACCCTAACTCAAATCCTACCACTAAAAGTAATTATAACCCTAAACCTAATCCTACATCCTAACCATAACCCCAAACCTAACCTAACTGTAAACCTATCCCTAAACTCAAACCCTAACCCTGACCCTAACTCAAATCCTAACACTAAACGTAACTATAACCCTAAACCTAATCCTACATCCTAACCATAACCCCAAACCTAACCTAACTGTAAACCTAACTCAAACTCAAACCCTGACTCTAACTCAAACCCTCACACTAAACCTAAATCGAACCCTAACCCTAATGTTACACCCTAACCCTAACCCCAAACCTAACCTAACCCTAACCCTTACTCTAACACTCAACCTAACCCTACCTAGACCTAATCCTAACCCTAATCCTCCACCCTAACCCTGACCCCAACCCTCACTTAACTCTGGCCCTAACTCAAACTCTAACAGTAAACCTGATTCTAACACTATCCTTAATCCTACACACAAACCATAACCCCAAATGTAACATAACCTTAACCCTAACTCAACCCTAAACCTAAGCCTAACACTAATCCTACACCCTTACCCTAACCTCAACCCTGACCCTAACTCAAACCCTAACACTAAACCTAACTCTAACACTAACTCTAAACCTACACCCTAACCATAACCCCAAACCTAACCTAACCCTAACTCCAACCCTAGACCTAACCCTACCCCTAAACCTACACCCTAACACCAACTGTAATCTAACACTGATCCTTACTCAAACCCTAACACTAAACCTAACTCTAACCCTAAAACTAATCCTACACCCCAACCCTAACCCCAAGCCTAACCTAACACTAACAATAACTCAAACCCTAGACCTATTCCTAACCCTAACCCTAATCCTACACCCTAAACCTAAGCTAACCCTAACCTAACCCTGACCCTACCTCAAACTCTAACACAAAACCTACCTCCAAACCTAACCCTAATCTTACACCCTAAATCTAACCTAATTGTAACATAACCCTGACCCTAACTCAAACCCTAACACTAAACCTAACTCTAACCCTATCCCTAATCCTATACCCTAACCATAACCCCAAATCAAATCTAACCCTAACTCGAATCCTAGACCTAAATCTAACCCAAATCCAATGACCTAACCCTAACCTTAACCCTAACCTAAACCTGCCCCTTAATCAAACCCTAACACTAAACCCAAATCTAACCCTTATGCTAATCCTACACCATAAATATAACCCCAAACCTAACTGAACCCTAACTCAAACCCTAGACCTAATACTAACCCTTAACCTACACCCTTACCCTAATCCCAACACTAACCTAACCCCAACCTAACCCTAATCATAACACTAACACAACCCTAACCATAACACATAACCCTGACTCAAATCCTAAACATAAAATAAACCCTTACCATAACCCTAGCACTATAACCCTAAATATAATCCTAACTCTAACCCTAATCTATCTGAAACCACAACCCTAACCCTAACCAATCCCAAGCCCTAATGCTAAACCCTACGTCTAACCTCAACCCTATACCATAACACTAACCCTAACCCTTAACTCTAACCAGAAACCCTAACCCTAATCTAACTCTTACCCTGAACCCTTAACCCTAACCTAACCTAACCCAAACACAAACCCTTACCTAACCCTAACTCAAAACCCTAATCTTAATCCTATACTAACCCTAACCCTAAACCCTAACCGTAACCTAACGCTAACCAAAACCGTAATCCTTAACCTTAACCCTAAGTCTAAACACTAACTATAACCCTAATCTAACCCTAACCCTGAACCCTTACCCTAACCCTCACCTAACCCTAACACTAAACTAAACCTAACCCTAAACCCTAACTGTAAACTAACACTAACCCTAATCCTAACCTAACCCTAACCCTAAGCCTTAAACCGTAACCTTAACCTAACACTAACCCTAACCTTACCCAAACCCTAACCCTAATCAAACCCTAACAGTAACCCTAACACTAACTAAACCCCTAACCCTAACCCTAACCTAATCCTCACCCTAAACCTAACCCCAACCCTAACCCAAACCCTCACCCAAACCCTTACCCAAACTCTATCTCTAACCCTAACCACTAACCCTAACCAAGCCCTAACCCTAAACCTAATTCTAACCTAACCCTAAACCCTAACCCTAAGCCTAACCCAATCTCATACCCAAACCCTAACCCTATTTCTAATCTAACCCTAACCCTAACCTAACCCTAATCCTAATCCCTAAACCTAACCCTAAACCTAACCCTAACACTAACTAAATCCTAACCCTAAACCTAATTCTAACCTAACCCTAACTCTAACCCCTACCCCTAACCCTAATCCCTAACCCTAATCCTAACCCTAACCCCAACTCTAAGCAAACCCTAACCCCAACCCTAACCAAACCCTAACCCTAACCCTAACCTAAACCTAACCCTAACACACAACGGCAAAAGCAGAGATAACCCAACAACTAAAAAAATGGACAGAAAATTTGAATAGACATTTCTCAAAAGGAGGCATACAAATTACCAATAGTTATCAGTTTCTTATAGAACATTTCCAATGAGAGATGTCTAGTCAACACTGGGGATACATGATAAATTCCTTGACCTCAAAGAATTTACATTCCAATGGACTCAGACAATAATAACTTGTATATAAGTTCAACAGTGCAACAAGATAGAGTGATCTGTATGCACAGAGGATCCTACCTGAGTTAATGTGGCCTAAAGGAAATGCTGTAGAAGTGACATTGTTCTGAGGATTCAATGATATTAACGAAGCTGATACATAAAAACATCTAAGAAGAGAATTACAGGTTGAAGAGATATACACAAAGGCCCCAAAGGAAATAAGCATGGTATGTTTAAATGGCCAAAGAAGAAAATGACCAACATCGTGCAAATGCAGTAAGAAAGAAGTGGTAGAAAATGTGGTCTGGGAGATATGCAGGAACTAGATCATGTAGGGACTTGTGGGCCATGGGAATGACTTGCATTTTCTTCTAATTCACCTGCGAAGGGTTTTAGACAAGAGAGTTATATACTGTAATTCATTCTTTTGGAAGGGTTACTTTGGCTACATAAAGAACAGATCATCAGTGAGTGAAAGTCAGCACATATGGATCTTAAGAGGAGACTCATAAGATGGTTGTTTCAATGGTCTAAAAGAGTAGTAAAAGTGGCTTGATCAGTATTTATCATTGCAGAAAGTTTTGTCAGATTTTGATATATTTTTCAGGAAGTACAAATAGGACCTATCAATGGTTTGGAATATAAGCAGAAAAAGAAAATTTTAAAGTTTGGCTGGTTACGATTCTAAGCAACTGGGTTTTACCATTCCTGAAATGGTGAAAACTAGGGGAAATTGTGAGGGTGCAGATGTAGAAATTATTTCTATTCAAAATATATCAATATTATTATGTCTATCAGATGTTCAAAAACAGGAATGTGTGCAAAGAGGCATCTGAATTATAAGCCTAGAGTCCAGCAGAGAGGTCAAGACTAGAGATGTCCACTTAAAAGAAATCAGGTAATAATCAAATTATGAGTCTGGGGAAGATCATCCTGAGAAAGTATGTGCACATGGAGAACCAAAGAAAGTAATAATAGCACTTTGAGATCATTGAAAATAATGAGTTTGAGAGAATAGTAGATTTTATTAGTGTCTTCTAACAATAATCAGCAAAGTAAATCTCTGGATATTGTAGCATCACAATGATTACCACAATCAAACTATGCAGCATCATAGCCAATATTGAAAACACCTAAGCATCCATCAATGGATAAATGAATAAAATGTGATATAAGTAAATGATAAAATATTGTTCAGTCATAAAAAATTAGGAAATTATCCTATTTTGTGATGATATAGATGAATCTGGAAGATATTATGTTAAGTGAAATAAGCCAGACACAGAAAGACAATTACTGAGCCCAATTATAGTGGCACAGTCAGTCGCTTGTTCTTCAGCAGTGCTTAAAACCATGCGGCCCACCATGGATTTGGATCTCAGTTGACCTGATAATCAAGAAACTGGATGTTGGGACCAGCAGGTGGTGTAACAGTTACTTTGCTGGGCTCCCACATAGTCGAACATGGTTCAAGTCCTAGACCTGGTGGCTTAAAACTCATGCTGGGCACATGTGTATGTGTGCCAACAATCACAAGAGGAGAATGGAAGAGAAGGGATTGCGGGGTGTCCATCTCCCAGGGGTGATTTCTTGCTTTCTGTCTCTCCATCTCTCCAGTGAGTGTACTGGCCCTATAGCAAAAATCTCAAGAAGAAAAAAAATTGGATCTTTATCCCTATTTTACCATTTTCTTAATCTAGTCACTAGATCCCCTTTGATGGCTCACTGCCTCATTCATTTATTCAGAAAATACTGATTACCTTGTAATATAGTTTTCTAGGTACTAGGGATATATAATAGTGATGGACAAGAAATACCATGTCCTTAACCTCACGGAACTTACATTCTAATGTGAAGATGGACAGTAAATAAGTAAGTATACAGTCTCACCTGATGTAAGGCACTATGAATAAAATAAAGTTAGACAAGGTATTATCAAGTAAAGGAGGAACAGAGGGTTCAGTTATGTTCTCTGCAAAATGAGGCTAGACTCTGTTACTTATTTTCACAGTTTCTAAATAATTCTGTGTAACAGAAAAAAAACAACCTACTTGGCTTTTCCAAGTAGAAGTTGTTCTCATTTCACAGACATCAGGAGGCTTAGAGAAAGATGGGTGAAGGAGTTTTATGATACCATCAGTGTTCTGGGTGCCTTCATGTGTACTCATTGTCCTTAGGGGGTGCTTCTTATGCTCCTAGTGATGATACAAGCTGGCTGTCTCACATTCACCTACAGACTCAGATTTTGAATGTTTTACATTTTATGAGGGCCCAGTCTTTGTTAAAGACTTTAAGATTAAACAATAGATTAGTATGAATCTTAGTTCATGCTTCTAATGCTCATCAAACAGCAGTGATTTCTCAAACCTTTGAACAATTGGAAAAGATATTATAAAACTGGTGGAAATATTAATGACATAATGAATTCAAAGATGGATAAATCTTTCTGATTTGTAACTCCTAAGAACCATGAAGAGCACAATTTATTCTTCAACTGTCTGCACACATTCTAATTTCACATGCAGTTGAAGAATATAAAACTCATTTATAAGGGATTATATGTCTTATAAGTTAGATATAAATCTTATATTAATTATATTTTAATTATGTTTATAAATAAATGTAAATAAAAAAGAACATTTTAAAAATATATTTGTACAAAATATGTTTTTAGTTTGTCAATTTATGAACATTAATTTTTCTCATCTAAGATTTAAAAAGTATATACCATGGTCTCTTATCAAGCTTATTTACTTACTTATGGCATGGACAAGAGAGATACAAAAAGAGAGAAAGGGGGAGACAGAGAACCTTGAGGCAGCAATCTACCTCTCACCTTCAGTAATTACAGATTACAGGCAAATGTGCACCCTGAGCATTCAGGGAGGTCTCCAGACTTGAACCAGCAATCTTCCCACATGGGATTGCCTCATACAGTGGTGCTTTTGACCACTGTGCCACCATATAGTCTGATACCTGAATCATTTACAACTTGTCTCTCAAAATACAATAACCATTACTTACTGACCGGAAATTTTGTTTCTAAGGAATAGTCCTAGTAACAGAAAAAGCTTTATTTGTGAAAATTATTAGATAATTATACTTAATATTTACTTTTTATGCAGTACAATGATCAATATAATAGGTATACAGCAGAATGTGAGGGGGAAGAGTTAACAGAAATAAGTTATTTATTGTTGAACCTAGTGATGAATACATGGGGATTAATTTACACTAGCTTCTTTACTTTTGTAAATGTTAAACATTTTCTATAATGAAGGTTTTATAAAATAATAAAAAATTATTTATAATCAAGTGAATAAAGGAATGTTTTTAGTGACAAGTATAAAAAAAATTCAAAGTGGGACCAGCAGATGGTGTAATGGCTATGTCACTGGACTCCCATCTAGTCTACTGCGGTTAGCTACCTGGTGGCTTAAACTCACGCCAGGTGCATGTGTGTCCGTGCCCAAGATCCCAAGAGGAAAATGGAGGAGAAAGAATCGCGGTGTGGCCAGCCCCTCTGGGGGGTGATCTCTCGCTTTCTGTCTTCCTGTCTCTGTCTTTCTTGCGAGCACACGCACCCTATAGCAAAAGTCTCCAAAAATAAAAAGAATTTTCTTCATTTGTTTTTATAATTATTTATTTAATTTTATTTATTATTTTTATTACTTTTTAAGTTTTGCTATAGGGCCTATGTGCTCACCAGAGACAGATGTGGGGTGGGGAATGAGGAAGCAAGCCACCAGGTCTGGGACTAAAATGGAGTTTGGTCATGTGGGAGTCCAGCACCTTACACAACAACTGCTGACCCAAACAGTGCCAGTCTAAAAAAAAAAAAAACAATTAAAAAATAAACATTCTAACAGGTATATAGTAGTATCTCAAATTTTTATTTTTAACTTCCTAAATGAGAAATAATTTAGTACCTATAGCAGTATAACAAAATGCAAAGTTAACATACAATACAAGAGTCAGTTGCTTTCCTATATACTAGCAAAGAATAGTTTTAACTTTATTTTATGATACAGTACCACTTACATTGGGATTTTGACTGGAATTATGTTGACTCTGTAGATCAAACTGGAAAGAATTGGAGCTTATTAACAATGTTGAGCTTTCCAGCTACGAACTTGGATAATCTATCCATTTACTTAGCTCTTCTTTAATTCCTTTCACCAATGTTTTGTCATTTTCTACTTATAAAACTCCTACATATTCTGTTAGATTTATATCTAAGTATCTAAGTTTTCTGGTGATAATGTAGGTTTTGGGTTTTGGGGGTTTTTTTTGGTCAGTTCTGTGAGGTTTTCTTCAGAAACAATCTTGCCATTTTTAAACACAGATGATTTTCTTTCTTTCTTCCCCATCTAGGTATACTGTATTTCCATTCTCAAAGTATGCCTTAGCAAGGACTTCCAGTAAGCTACTGAATAGGAGTAGTAAGAGATGATATTCCTGCCTTGTTTCCAAACTTAGGATATAAGCAACCTTCTTTCCGCTAAGCCATATGTTTTTTCGTAGATGTTCTTTATTAAGTTGGGGAAGTTTCTCTCTAATCTTGGTTTTCTCATAATTTTCATGATGAGAATGTGGGATATGAAATACTTTCTCTGCATCTATAATATGATCATATGATTTTTTTCCTTTAGCCTGTTGTTTGGTTGTTTGCTGTATTGGGGCTTTTTAGATAAACAGAATAAATTGGATGTGTATAAATATATGAGAAAGGATTTACTGAGGCAATCAGCTTACTTGATTATGGCAGCTGAGAAGTCCCAAAACAGATCATCTGCATGCCGGAGACCCTGGGAGTCTGGTAATATGGTTCAGTCCAAGTCCCAAAGCCTCAAAGGCAGAAAAGTCAGAGACATAACTCACAGTTCAGGGATGAAAGCCTGAGGACCCAGAGTAAAAGGTTATAGTTAGGGTTAGGGTTTGCTTTGTTTTGTTTTGTTTTTCTGGCTTCTTTCAATATTTTTTTGTCTTTTTTTTTTTTTTCCAATTTCAATATGATATTTCTTTTTTCTTTCTTTCTTTCTTTCTTTCTTTCTTTCTTTCTTTCTTTCTTTTTTTTTTTTTTTTTTTTGAGACCGACTTTCTATATAGGGCATGCATGCTAACTAGAGAGACAGAAAGTGAAAAAAAAAATCACCTCCCCCAGAGGGTATGACCTGCTAAAACCCCTTCTCCTCCATTCTCCTCTTGGGATTTTTTTTTGGGGGGGGGAGGAGGTTTTCGCTATAGGGCGCGTACGCTTGCCAGACAGACAGAGAGACAGAAAGCGAGAAATCACCCCCCAGGGGGGATGGCCACACCGCAATCCCTTCTCCTCCACTCTCCTCTCGGGATCTTGGGCATGCATGCACACGCGCCCGGTGTGAGTTTTAAGCCACCGGGTCCGGGACGCGAACCGCGGTCGACTACATGGGAGTCCAGCGACATAGCCATTATGCTAACTGCTGGTTCCCTCTCCTCTTGGGATTTGGGGCACACATGCACATGCGCTCAGAGTGAGTTTTAAGCTTCTGGGTCCAGGACTTGAACCTCAGTTGACTACATGGGAATCCAATGATATAACCATTAGGCTATCTGCTGGTCCCTCCATATGCTATATCTACATGTAGATTTCTTAGTATTTATTCTGCTTATGTTCTCTGAACTTCCTGGTCTGTGGTTTAGTGTCTGTCATTAATTTTGAAATCTTAACTATTATTAGTTCAATGACTTCTGATCATTTTCTCTTTCTAGTCCTTCTGATATTCTATTTATGTGTAACTCATACCTTTTCAAATTGTTCCATAGTTCTTGGATATTCCATTGTTTTCTTTTCATTTTCATTTTGCATTTTGTTAGAAAAGTTTCTACCTACCTATCCTCAAGATCAGGCTCTTTTCTTGACCCTACCCAGCCTACAGATAAGTCTATTGAAGACATTCTTCATCTTTTTTGAGTTTTTTATTTCTAGTATTTCTATTCTATTCCTTTTTAGAGATGTGTCTCCCTGATTGCATTATTAGTCTCTTATTATATATTGTCTATTTATTCTACCAGAACTAGTAATATATTAATCATATTATTTAAATAATCATATCTCTATTTGATAATTCCCAAGTCTGTATCAGATTTGAGTCTGGCTTTGATACTTTTTTCTCTTCAGTATAAAGTTTTGTTTTGTTTTGTTTTTTGTCTTTTAGTATGCTTTTTAAATTTTTAATTTTTTTGGAATGTCAGACAATATAATGGGTAATAGGACTGATATAAATGTTTCTTTATTATAAATGGTATAGATGAAATTGTGTTGCTCTCCTCCCAAAAAAACTTTGTATGTCTCCAAAATTATTGTATTTGAAGATACAACTTTTAGAAGGTAATTAAGATGAAATGAGATTGTGAGGATGGGGTCCTAGAACAGTAGGTGGTTTTATAACAAAAAGAAGATTCTTTTTCTTTTCCTCTCTCTCTTTTCATGTGTACAAACGACAGACTGTGAGACATGTGAAGGCTGCCATAAGTTCTGCCATCTGCAAGTGGGAAGACAGAGCCCTCATTAGCCAATGAGCATGCTGGCACCTTGCTCTTAGACTTCCCAACCTCTAGAATTATGAAGAAATACATTTCTGTTTTTAAGCCATCTAATTTATGACATTTCATTATGGCAGCCCACAGACTAAAATAGTAATGTTTCATATTAATGTGGCTAAGAAACTATCAGTGTTTAATATTGCTATGGTTGCCAGAGTTTTCTTTGTCTTCGTCTCTTATTTACTTTGTTTCCATAAAACCTCATCCTTAAAGAGTGTCTGTGTCTTGCAGGTCTCAGCTGCAATCCAGCTATTATACTCTAGTCCTGTTGATGCAATAATAAGGTTTCCTCTGAAAGTGTTCTGTGGTCTGACCATTGAATCTCAGCCTATCAGTGGGCTGTGACCACCACACATATTTCTTAGCTGGTTTCTTATTTATTATCATAATAAAATTAAATAAATACATCATTTTTTAAAAGAAAAGAGTTATTGTGTAGGCCCAACTCCATAACTTGTGGTTAAGGGAGATGGATCTCACCTGGCTGAATTCATGGTTCAAGTCCTGGACCCTACAGTCTGAAGAGACAAACCTGGTGCATGCACGTGCATGCCCAAAATCCCGAAAGGAGGGAGAAATGGAGAAGGGATTGAGGTATGACTATTTCCCATGGAGGTGCTTTCTCCTCTTCCTCTCTCTCTGTCTCTCTCTGGTGAGCACATATGCCCTCTAGCACAAAAATAAACAAATAATATTTTAAATATTTTTTTAAATTAAAAAGAGTTACGTGGAGTAAATGCATTTATTTTTATAAAGTACCAAGCACAGGGTCTGACAGAAAGTAGTGACTACACTACTTGTTCTGGTGATAGTCATCCTATCACTAGGTGCAATAGAAGTGAAGGCAAATAGGGTCAGAGCTGGAAAAGGAGCCTTTCTCTAGATGGTCAACTAAAACTCCAAAGGCATAAATCCAAGTCAAAACCACCCAGAGGATGCCAAGACTCCAGGTAAGGAAATCCTGCTTTGTCAAAATGCTCAAAGGACAGAATTGAATCCAGAATAGTAGTCTGGTCAAGATCAGGGACTGGCTAAAAAGAAGTGAAAGCAAGTCAGGAGTGAAGTAAAAGGGATCCTGGGAAAATCATGAGATGGGAAGTCAGTCAGGACAGATTACAACTCTGACAGCTAAAGACCCAGGCATCCCCCTTCTTCTCCTTGTACCCCAATTTCTCACTTGAAAAATGACAAGATTATATATTTATTTTCAACTCTAAGCACCTTGTGATTCTTTTTTATTAGTCTCATATAGCCGGTGGACTGCCTGACTTAGTCATTCAAAGAACCAAATTAATTTCCCCTGAACCTTGGTATTAAGGCAACTTGGCAAAATTGGAAAGGACAGAAAATGAAAGAAACATACCCTCTAATTTTACCTAGACATTTATGCTCATAATTTCAAGGAAAGATAAATACAAGTACTCTAAAATGTTCTATGTATTTATTCCAGATATTGGAATGCTTTGAGAAAGTCTGAGGCTTTCAAGTCAAAATAAAACCCATTAAAAATAAAAACAAAAAAGTCCCTACTATTCATGTTTATATACTTCTTAAAAACAGAGGCAGGGAATTTTTCCTCTGAGATTTCTGCAACAGCCAAAAAATTATGTAACTTCTTTGACAAATAATAGTTCAATATAATATGACTAAAAAATAAAAAAGAACAAAAACAACCTTGCATAAAAATGTAATCTTGGGAAACACATACTGCTTGCCTTAAAGAGCAATAATGGAACCACCACTTATCATTCTTGTCATTTATACATATAATTGCTTTACCAACAGTTCTGTGAAAGAACATGTGCTAGACTGGCATTCAACTCCTTTTGGTTAAGAAAATTAAAATAACTCTTGAATCTAATGCAAAAGAATAATTATCTTTAAGAGTCACCTCTTGCTTGTAACTCCACCCATGAAGCTGAGAATTGTGCTCTACTGTCAGGCTTTGCAGGGATATGGCTGATATCAAGCGGAAGTACTTCAAGGCAAACAGCAACAATATTTTAAGTCATGAAGAAAATAAACAATTCCCCATATTTGAGACTCCCAATACTACAACTTGCTACCCAAGCTTCCACCAACTGCAATGCCCAAGCCTGATATTAAAATCATGGTAAGGGGCCAGCAGGTGACATAGTAGTTAAGGCTCTGGACTCCCATGTGGCTGACTGCCATTCAAGTCCCAGATCCGGCTGCTTTAAACTCACACCAGGTGTGTGAGCGTGCATGCCCAAGACCCAGGAGAATGGAGGAGAGGGTACTGCAGCATGGCTGCCCCCTCCGGGGGGTGATTTCTTTTTTATCTCTCTTTCTATCTCTCTGGCAAGTGTATGTGTCCTATAGCAAAAATATTTTTTAAAAATAAAAATAAAAATAATTTTTTAAATCTTGTGGTAAGACAATAAATTTGTGTCTCTTTAAATAAAATGATCAATTGCTGGTTTACCATTAAATCTTTTCCTACAAGGTTAATTTTCTCAGGTGCTGTAGCTATATTTTTTTTCCAGATTATCTGAGTCTTGAAAAAAAAAAAAAAGAAAGCCAGAAGTCAGTTATTAATCAAAATAATTATATAATCCTCTTTGGTGAATTGCATTTTTCTAAAACTTACCCAAGTGATTAATACTTAATAACCTCTAATAACCTCTATAGAGACAATTCCAATCCATAAATCAGGGCCTCTGACATCATATACTCCAATGAAACTGTTTCCTAGATCTATAGATTGGACAAAGTTTCATGAGGACTGTGGACACCCATCACCAAATCCATGTTTAATAAATGTAAATTGTGTCTGATTTAGCCATGTTATCCTAACAAATGGCAGTTAAGAAAAAGTTTTTTACAAGTATTGAAATGTCTTTTCTTATGGACCATATAAGTCATCAAGCCTTTTTAATGTGAATAATTTTAATTCCCAGTCATGGCTCTGACACATTGTGAAATTCATTGCAAAGAGACAAACCTCAATAGAAATAATGACTTGGTCTTATGTAGTATCATGAATAATGTTATAATACAGCTATCTTAGGTATATACAATTATTATTAGAAACAAACGTAGTTTGGAAAAAAAACAGTTTTCAGACTTACAAATCCCAAAGAAAACACCACATTTTGATCTAGAACTGTATAATAAAAAAATCAAACAATCATAAGATAATGAAAGATTCTGAGATAGTTTATAAATAAAAAATAAATTTGATTATGTTAATTACTTTAATATCTTTATTGTATAACAATAGGTGACATTTACGGAACATAAAATGTCAGACATTATATTCTCTACCTTAAAATGCATTATCTTAATTGTCACACAATTCTCAGAGCTAAATACTATTTATATCCACTTTACAGAGGTTAATTTCCCATAATCATACACCGACTTGCTATGACTTTTGTTTCTGACCTTTGCTTTTCTGACAAACTGACTTGGCTGACTTTTCTACAAGACTCAAAAAGAGACAGTAGAAAGATAACTAACGTGAAACTGAGAGTTGGAAGCATAATGTGCAGTTGTTCTCAACAATACTTGTATTTTAACAAGATCCTTTATGGTTTTATACAACTAACAGAAATACTCTACTTTTTTGGAGGTACCATTGAGAGACTTTTTAGAACAAGAGCCCCTAAATATTCTCAAATGAATAAAGGTATTACTCAGAACTCTGACTGCAAGTGACAAAATCCAACTTTCAAATCTCACAATTTTTATGACAAGGAAGAACTGGCTAAAGGACTTTCTAATCAGGTGCTTAAAAGCTCTTACTGCTAGTTAAAGCCATATGCCTGACACTGGACAGTCAAATCGTGTCCAGAGAAGATCATCAAGCGGAAGCTGACAGTCTCTATTCATTCTCTGAAAGCTGCTCTTTATGGTATATCTCACTCATGTTAATCTGGTTTAAGGTGGCTGGAAGTGAAGTGTTGTTAAACAGAATTTTTAAAAAATGTATAGGAATTTGATTCTGAATGTATTCAAATAAGAATTTGATTCTGAATGTATTCAAATAAGAAGCTATGATCTGAATGCAAGATAAATCATTTAACTTTAAGATATTTTAAATCACCACTTTGATAATATGGGATGGCATACCATCCCACAGACTTGGACACAATATTCAGCTCTAATGTTCCCTAACCATAGAAATTTAGGTATGCAGCAATCTCTCCGAATGATACGGGTACTCTGAGGCTCTGCCTAAAGAATTTAAACATTTCATAAATCCCTTTTCTCCCTCTTCACAGACCAAAAGAAACAAAACCAATTAGATTTAAATTTACACACAAGCTCCAACTTCTCTGAGAAATTTGAGGAGTTAATGCAGCCCTTAAGTGAAGGGCTTATTTCCTTGCTATAGTTCAGACGCTGCTGAAAACTTGTTTCAAGCTGTGATATATTTGACAAAACCAACATTACTTGGGGCAATACAGAAAAAGGATTGCTTTTTTTCTATTCCACTTCCAATTCAACCCCAAGTTCCTTTCTTCTCTTAATACATTTCATTACTGGCTTCAAAATTCAGACTCCTAGTCACAGGCCCCCCCTTTTTTTTTACTCATGAACATTAAAATCAATCCATTGTTATCCTAAAACCCACTTGGGTATTCTCTAAGGAAGTAAGGGGCAATGGTGTTGCACGGACAGTGAGCAATCACTTACATCTTATATTGTCTATTATTTGGTGTAATATCTTAAGCAGAACAACTCTCTCTCAATGTCTCCTTTTATGATTTCAGTGAAAGAAAGAAAGAAAGAAAGAAAGAAAGGAAGGAAGGATGGATGAAGTAACTTACTTTTTTTTTTTTTTTTTGAGAGGTTTTTGCTATAGGGCGCGTGCGCTCGCCAGACAGACAGAGAGAGACAGAGAGATAGAAAGCAGGAAATCACCCCCCAGGGGGGATGGCCACGCCGCAATCCCTTCTCCTCCATTCTCCTCTCGGGATCTTGGGCACGCACGCACACGCGCCCGGCGTGAGTTTAAGCCACCGGGTCCAGGACTCGAACCGCGGTCGACTACGTGGGAGTCCAGCGACATAGCCATTACGCTAACTGCTGGTCCCGAAGTAACTTACTTTTAAAGAGAAGAAAAAAAGATCGTGGTTAATTCCGTTAGAAATCTTCTCTTTTCAAGAGCAGATTGGATTATTCTGATAATAGTTCAGGATTCTATCCCAAGAGAGCCCCCAATTGACCTCAAAGGAAGCTTCATGCTGCTGAATCCCTTTTATGCTGTCTTCAAAATACTGACCCAAGGATGTATGCTAAAGCACTGCACATAATCCTCCCCGAAAACCACACACAGTTCAGACATTATTGAGCCATTTCTTCACTCTTCAGAAAACAATTGCAAAGCTGCTGCAATACATATTAACTTCTTGAAATGGAAGAAATTGGTCATTACAGTTTATTCTGTATGAACATTGATTTACTATCTGGTTTCTTCGCTCTTTAATAAACTTTTTTTCTGCCAGCTTTCTAGTTCTCCGATCTGAATAAAATCACCTTTCATCAAAAGCTCTCCATTCTGCCCTTGCAGACTCTGTTCTTGGCTTTGCTCCTTAATCTCCTGGAATGGCTATACCAAAAACTGAAGAAGACAAGCACAAAGCAAAGAATAAGGGCAGGGAAAGCACGAAAACATCTCTCAGAGGGCCTGTATTTTAACGTCACCCTCATCTCTTTCTAGACATTTGAGTGTGCGGCTACCTTCCATGTCTGTGAAATGGGTAGAGTATTTGCCTTTGCTCTGCTTTCCTGAGTTTTATAAATGAACTAAGTGGTTAAAACAAAAATATCAACCATCCTTGATGAATTATGTTACCTGAAAACACAGAAGAAACATCACACACACACACAAACACACACACAGTTACTTCAAAAAGTTCATGGAAAAAGGAATAAAGTAGAAGTTAACTTTGGTGCAAAAAAGTTTTGAAATCCATACATAGGCACTTCATGATACACATTTCCATGAACTCTTTGAAGACCTCTAGTATGTACAAACACATCTATGCAGCATAAACAATTTACTCAAAAATCATTTCATTCTCTCATTTTTGTTTTGAGAGATTTTTTTGCTACAGGGCACATGCACTTGCCAGAAAGAGAAAGAGACAGAAAGCAAGCAATCACACATACTCGCACCCCACTCACCCACCCCTGACCCCAGGGATGATGGCCATGCCGTGATCCCTTCTCCTCCATTCTCCTCTTGAGATTTGGGCATGCATGCACTTGTGCCCAGTATGAGCTGCCGGGTCCAGGATTTGAACTGCAGTTTGCCACATGGGAATCCAGTCCTTTACCAATATGCTACCTGCTGGCCCCATTATCTCATATTTTAATATTAGATTTCATGGCTTAAAATCTATCCTTTTTAATGTTAAAAAGAGAGCTAATATTATTTTCAAAAAAGTCACAAGTATACCTAAAAGAGCCACAAGCACAAAATGTATTTCTTACTGTTGGAGTTTATACATAACCATTAGCAAATGCCATTTCCATATATGTATTGAATATAAGAATTAGAAAATTAATATTGAGCATATTTTAACATCTTGAAAGATTACTTTCTTCGTTTAAAAATAATTTTCAGATAAGCTATTTTTGTTGTTGTTGTAATTACAGGGCGTGTGCACTCACCAGAGAGAAACAAAGGAAAAGAGAGAGAGAGAAAGTGAGAAGTCATCCCCCACCACCACAGGGCAGATGGCCATGCTGCAATCCCTTCGCCTCTATTCTTCTCTCAGGATTTTGGGCACAGAAGTACACATGCCCAGTATGATTTTCAAGCCACCAGGCCCAGATCTTGAACCACACAGCCAGCTATGTGGGATCCAGCATCTTAAACTCCATGTCACCTGCTGGCATCAGATATATTGTTTTTACAAAGGAATCAAAACATGCAAAGCCCGCCTTCTCTGTAAAAAAGAATGTGGAGATGATTCTCTTTTTCTAGGAAAGTCATATCAAGATTTGATTTAATTTGGAACCAGTAGTTAGCATAATGGCTATGTTGCTGAACTCCCATGTAGTCGACCACAGTTCGAGTCCCGGACCCTGGTGGTTTAAAACTCATGCCGGGTGCGTGTGCATGTGTGTCCAAAATCCTGAGAGGAGTATGGAGGAGAAAGGATTTTGGCACAGCCATCCCCCCGGTGGGTGATTTCTTGCTTTCTGTCTGTCTCTCTCTGTCTTTCTGGTGAGCACACACGCCCTATAGCAAAAACTTCTTCAAAAAATATTTTTTTTGATTTAATTTTAAAAAGGCAAAAATTGCTTATGAGCTAACGTCAAAAAGCTCCTAATGCAGTATAGTAAATTTTCTAAAAGTTATCACTTCCGATAACAAATGGCTTACACAGGTGCATTTTGTGCTTCACAGTTTCATGTACAGGCTGGTTCTAAGGACAAAATAGTAGTAATCCTTCAGCCATGCAAGAGGATACTTTCAACAAAAATGTTTTTTTTTTTCCCCTAAGTAATTTTTAAGTAATTAAACTGAAAATACCCTAAGTCAATCAGCTTTTCTACTTTTTTTTTTTTTCTTTTTAGAATTTCCAAATATTCCTTACCTTTAGAAAGCACTAGGACCGGCCACAATAATGCCTACTGGTAGAGACTACTAGTTGGCAGGCTGAAGTCACCTGGTAGGTCAAGGTTTGATTCCTGGGGCCTCCCTAAAAGTCAGACTTGGAGGAGTGCAACTGCAGTCTGCCACTCAGGAGGCAGAGGCAGGGATAGTGCAGCATGGTGAGACCTTGTCTAAACCTAATAAATTGGAATGTTCACCTTCACTTTTCCCACTCCTTCCTCCTCCTCCTTGTCCTTACTCCTCTCTTTCTCTTTTATCTTTCTCTGCAAACTTACTAACCTTTCTCTATAACCTAGTCTTTTTCCATCATTTTACCTAGAAAGTATTGTGTGAAAGGCCAAAACCAGACAAAGAGCAGCACAGGAAGAACCACAAGGCTATAAACAGGAGCTCTATGGCAGGATAGAAGTCTCTGCTCTACTGAAACCATACCATGTGCTGCAAAGATGTATAATGACTAAACATAAATTTAAAAATAAAGAAAGAAAAAAGGAAAGAAAGAAAGAAACCCCAGTCAGGCCCTACTGAACACATGGAGAAATAATCATTCCTATTACAAGGCCGAAGAAAACTGACATAGCATTACATCTTGGAATCAGAACTTTAGGGGGAATAAAGGTTAAGTCTATATTCTGGACTCTATATTTTAAAACCTGGCACCTAGAAAGTCTGAGTGTTAATCAAAGTAAAGGAAAATGCTTTGTGTGAAAATGCTTCATAAACTGTGCATACGCATAAAGTGTGTTTCTATGCAAAAATCTGTCAAGACTTTTCAGATGACTCGATATTACTACCTGCTAGATTCAGGCACTTCAGAATACACAGCTTGAGTTTAAAATATGGTGGGTAAAAAGGCAGTAACGGTGGTCATAGATGACATTTCTAGGTTGACAAGAGATTTTAATTAACATTCATTTCCAAATGATCACTGGGGATTCAAGAGTGTTCAGTCAGAAGATTAAAATTGCACCAACCAGAAAACATAGTGAGACAAATAAATAAAACCAAACAAAATGGCAAGTTTCATGCATAAACAAAGGTAGTATATACATAATCATACTTAGCATTATTATTAAAAAGAAAGGATTACAAGACAAAGAACGATATGGGTGACTTTAAAAAAAATACCTTTATATTAAACAACAAAGAAGTCAGACATAAAAAATAACATGCAATATGATTCCATTTATAGGTAGGTCAAGAATAGCCAAATTGTACCTGAATGACTGAAATCACTATAGTTTCAGGAGGGTTTGTGTCTGGTGGGGGGGAGGTGTTGATTGACACAAAGGAGTCATGAAGGAGCTGTCTAGTGTGAACAAAGTGTTCTATCTCTTTATTGTGAATTGTTTGCACAGGTGTATATACACTTGTGTCAGACTCAACACTTAAGAGCTGTACCTTCCTCTACATGTATTTTACCTCAATATGTTTGTTTAAAAGATGAGTTTTTTCTCTTCTTCGTGGTTTTTCTCCTTCACCTTTCCCACTCCTTTCTCCCCCTGCTTGTCTTTATTCCTCCTCCTCTCTTTTTTCTCTCTTCACAAAATTTTCTCTCTTCACATACTAGCCTTTGTATGTAAACTAGGTTCTTTCCATCATCTTTCCTAGTCTCTGAGGAAGTGAAGTTCTTTCTCTTTGACTTCCATGAATACTGACCTAGGCTTTCAGCTGGACTAAACCTACAGAGTCTTCTGAAATTCACAGAAGAAACCCTCTTGAACCAAGTTCTTTCTTCCCTGAGCTTATGAGCCTAAGAGCTTCCTCCCACCTTCATTGAGGGAACATGGCATTAAAGGAACTGATGCAGCAGGAGGCATCAGAGAGGGAAGGAAAAAGAGAGCAGAAATTTTCTCTCACTCTACTATAAGCTATCTGTGTCATACTGAAATATTTTCTGCATTATCCATCTAATCAGAGCAGACTTGAAACTTTCAGGTGGTATGGTTGTAAACTGATTCATCTAATCAAACTGAGTAATTATCTTAAAGTTTCTTTTATAATATGGATTTTTGACAACTTAAAACAGAAGAACTTTACCTTGAAAAGTTCCTAAATTACCAAGAAAACCACTTTCAGAACTTCTAGTGCTTAGGAAGTCCACTAAATTAACAACCACTAATATAAATCATGATGCAGAAGAATCTAACAGCCTGAGAGGTCAACTCTAGTCACAGTATTACCCATCAGTTCTATGGAGTCAGGAAATATCTACACTGAAGTTTCTGGTTCTTAGGTCAAGATGAAATTCAGATATGAAGTAAGTTGCCTCAGTGATTTCTGAAGAAAATGTCATGGGAAGACATAGAAGCCATTCTTGGGCAAGCTCCATGGACTGGTGATTAAAGGAGCTGGATTCCACATGGCTGACCATGCTGTAGAATCCCAGACCTGAGGACTGAGAAATCTGCTGGTGCATGTGTACCCCAAATCCCAACAGGATGGAGAAACGGAGCAAAAGGGATTACAGCATGAACATGCCCCCTTGAGAGGTGCTTTCTCCTTCTCACTCTCATATTCTTTCTCTCTCTTTCTGGTAAGCACATGCACTCCCTGACAAATAATTTCTTAAAGAAATGCCATTATTTACTTTTGTTATCTGTCTTTTGTTTGTTTGCTTGTTATTTTTGTTTTATTTGTTTTAGATTTTTTTCATAGGGTACATGCACTTAATGGAGAGAGACAAGGAGGGAAAGTGAGAAATCATCCCCTAGCATGGATGAGCATGCTGCAATCCTTTCTTCTCCATTCTCCTCTCTGAATTTTGAGCATGCATGTATACACACCTGGCTTGTTTCTCAAGCTGCCAGGTCCAGGACTTGTATAGTGTCGGCCATGTGAGATTCAGTGCCTTAACCACCATGCCACCTGCCAGCCCCCCTATCTTTCTACCTCCCCAACTCCCTATCTACCCTCTAGACATCAAACTGTGAAACTTGAGAGTAGTTTTCCCTGAGGAGAGAAATCACAGGAAGCCTTCTCTGTCTTACTCATTTCTACATTTATTTTTTTACAATTAGTATGTTATTTGTGGTAATTACAAAAAATATTACAGCTGTAATAAAAATACTTCTGTGATGACTCAGAAGTAAGTAGGTAACTGGAACAGTTCATACCCACTTCATTGCTAATACTTTCTAAAAAGAAAATGTAAACCTGGACAGTATGTTCAAGGATGCTAGTAAAACCATTTGGAACAAAGAAAACCTGACATTGACAGCACTCCCTGTTCTTCTTATTTGATCTTCAAGACAGCACGCTGCGTGAGTGCTATGAGATTTGAGGCTTGTTGGGGAGGAAATTGATCTGTCTACAGCATTTTCTTAACATCTCAACTTTCCCTCCCAGTTGTGTAACACAATAGGCAACACAGGGTGACTACAGCTCAGCCTGATCACTGTTCCTACAAAAGTTGACTTGCCAGTGAGTCAATTCTCCAAGTCTTCATTTTTAAATATAATATACAAATGAGAAATTTCGGTTTTGGAAAGGGCTCAGTTGAGATGGTGCCTCCCTGAAACTCAAGTGAAGTGTGGTGCTTGAGCTTTGAACTTTCCATTGAATTTAGAAAAAGACTCCAAAGTATTGATGAGTTAGTTTAGTGTCACACTCTACCAAAGTATCTGCGTAATATTAGACACCAAACGCAATGAGCAAAAGCAGAAAGCAATCATAAATAATTCAGGTCACATCATGTATGTCAGACTAAAACAAGGAAGGTGTTTTATCTTGAACAGGAAAGATTGTTTAGCATGTGTGGGACCAAAGATAAACAAAAGCATTTTAGGACATACACATTTCTGTTCTCAGATATCAGAGAGAACTTCTAACTGAAATTGACAGAGCACATGCATCAGTGTCCCTTTAGTACCACTTCCTGTTCTAAAAAGTAACACTGACTCGTCAGCATTAGTCAGACAACTCTCCATGGACTGCCCACATGTCAGTGTGTGTGACACACGTAACCGGCCAGCCACAACCCCAGATCTGTGTAACTAAAGAGCAAAACAAAAAAATCTGGACAGCACAGGACAGTACCAAATTGTGTAATGCAGACCGGAGCTTTTGGGAAAGTACAACTTCAGGCGCTGTAGTCTCTAAGAGCACAAAGAGCATTGATTTTTTTTTTTTTTACTTGATCCTATCTTCTTTGCTTAACATATCAGACACACCACAGTCAGAATCATCATCCCTAACACAGTTCCCATCCCATCACTCTAGCTCAAACACTTAAGTTACTCTTCAATGACACATTCAAAAATCTCTACCCTGATATAGCATCAGCCTCCAAGCCAACTTCCCAGAATCCTCCTGCCATTCTCCTCTCTCAGGCACCTTCAGAGCCTAAGTCAAATGTGCTCCAACCTGTTGTAAAACTACAAGGAAAGTAAAGATGAGGAAGGACACATGGGAAGGCATTCAGACTGAACTGGTCCAACAGAGTAAGCTTGTGGTCCATGGTCAGCAGGCCGACACCCACACGGCAACCCAGAGAGGGCACCGTGAGCTCCTAAGTCTACCCTGAGCTCTCCTCTGTCTTTCCTTTCACTAGTTCTTCCTTTTCTCTCAGTACTGAATTCTCATTTATCCACATTTTTTACTTTCCAGGCTTATCTAAAATCTACTTCCTCTAAGAAGCCTCTCAAATCCCTTCAAATCATACATAATCTGGTGAGGTTTTTTTCAAGTTTCGTAACTAGAGAACTTATATAATTTGTTCATTTTAAAATAGTAATTTATGTACCTAAATTATGTTCTTTACTAAGTAGAAAGAAATTTCCTTGAGGTTAGAGATTGTCTTACTCATCTCTGGATATGTTGTGTTAACCTCAGCAGGCACTCAATACATTTTTTTTTAGAGGTTTTTGCAATAAGTCACAAGCACTCACCAGAAAGACAGAGAGAGACAGAGAGATAGAAAGTGAGAAATCACCCCCCAGGAGGGATGGTCACGCCGCAATCCCTTCTCCTCCATTCTCCTCTCGGGATCTTGGGCACACACACACACACACACGCACACGCGCCTGGCATGAGTTTAAGCCACCGGGTCCAGGACTCAAACCACAGTCAGCTACATGGGAGTTCAGCGACAAAGCCATTACACTAACTGCTGGTCCCTCAATACATTTTTGATAAACTGAATTGAGTTGCCAGGAGAGAGCATGTTTTAAGTACCACTCAATGTGTTTACAATCTAGGTAATGGGAAGAGTCATGTGCACAGAACATGATTTTATTAAATTAGTCACAATTAAAAAATGCTGAGATGGTGTATAGGGAGTTGCCAAGTGAGTGGTACCAGCAGTAAGTAATATAAGTTTCAAAGGAATGTGAGACCACTGAGAATAAGGCTGAACAAGAAGCCTTTGGATGGGAGATAGGATCTGAGTTAGGTATGAAAGGCTGTAGATATTGAACCAACAGGATGTAAGGAAGGCATTTTAGGAAGTAAGGTTCTGATGTATGACCTTGACATTCACCTGTGCCCTCCAAGTGAAGGTTTTCTCATCTGCATGATGGAACTACCTAATAAGATAAACTTATGAAGTCCAAACTCAGCAATGTGAGTGCTCTTTGTTTAGTCTAGAATAGAGTAAATGCCCTGTAAAATATAGCTGTTGTTGTTTAATAAGAAAGATGCCTATTTGAGAATGTATAAAAGCATCAAGTCACATTTTTTTTTGTTTGTTTTCTCAGAATGGGGACTAGAACTTAAAGCTGATGACCAACAGCTGACAATAGCAGACTCTGAAAATTCTTGGAAGATCAGACATCCTTTTCGAGCTTTTAGAAATAATGAAGCCACCTCACCTACCCTATAACCATCACCCACCCCATCGCAACTCTCCCATCCAGTCTACACAGCAGAAGAAAGTGCAATGGCAGTGAGGGAGGATCAGAAGAAATGTCAAAAACATACGTCATCTGCCAGGGCATTCCATGTTTTTTTTTTTTCTCTCCTCCCCAAGGGGAAGCAGGGACACTTGGTACTTGCCCAGTGCTAAATGAGGTGGCCTCCAATATAATTAATCAGCACCTAGGAGTAACTGATGTCTCATCCCCTGAGTGGAAGTATCTTTATGTAGATTTCTACATGATTTGCCTTCTGAACTAAGAAAGGGACAAAGAAATTGTAGGGCAAGAGAAGAGGCGGTGTGCTGTGGTGCAGCTCACAAGCCCACAATTCGACAAGGGAAAGTCACCGCTTGAGTTTCCTGAGGGCAAGAAGAACATCATGTAGGAGGAGTCAAATTGAGACATTTTGCAGGCAGCAAGGAAAGGATCTTCCAGAAGCAAAAAGTTGTGGTGCTACTACTTGTTAAGGGAATGAGACCAAGCAGAGGTAGGTCTTTATCACAGTCCTACCTTGCACAGGGCAACTCAGAAACTCACATTCTCCCTCTGCAGAGCCAACTCTTAGAGACTTGAAACATGGTGTGAACTGCTCTTACAGAAATAGGGACAACTTCAGAGACAAGACTGCACTGGCTACTAAAGGAAAACAGACTGAGCCCTGTCTCTCTTCTTTAACATGCCAAAGTATTTAGAACCAGGGAGAACAGGAAGAGAAGAACAGCAAGAAATACCCTACCACCCCAAAGATCTCCTATGACATATATGAAGCCTGGGGAAGTGAATGAGAGATAGAGGCAGCAGGAAGCATGGTCATGGTAGTTTTAAGGCTCTGGACTCTCACATGGCCAACCATGGTTCAAATCTCGGACCTGTTGGCTTGAAAATCACACTGGGCATGTGTAGATGCATGTCCAAAATCCTAGGAGAATGGAAGAGAAGGGATTGAGGTGTGGCCATCCCCACTGTGGGGTAATTTTTGACTTTTTCTCTTACTTTCACTCTCTGTCTCTCTCTGGTGAGTGCACATGCCCTGTGGCAAAAAAAAAAAAAAAAAAAAAAAGTTCTTAAAAACGTGAGCACTGAGTTTAAAATTGCAGTGGGTGTTTTTAAAAACTAGAGCAACCAAAAGGTAACAGCAGCAAAAAGCCATGGAACTTGATGAAGTTGTGATTGTTTAGTCTTAGTTTGCTGGGACCAACAGTTGGTGTAATGGCTATGTTGCTGGACTCCCATGTAGTCAACCATGGATCGAGTCCCAGACCTGGTGGCTTACACTCACGCTGTTGTGTGTGCGTGCGTGCCCAAGGTCCCGAGAGGAGAATGGAGGAGAAGGGATTGCAGCATGGCCATACCCCCAGGCAGTGATTTCTCACTTTCTGTCTCCGTCTCTCTCTGTCTTTCTGGCAAGTGCACGCACCCTATACCAAATAAGCTCTCCAAAAAAGAAAAAACAAATCTTAGTTTTCTGATGAAAGTGATGGAGAAAAGAACATGATTTCAATTATGTGCCCACAATAAGGTCAGTTTTAAGAATGATCAGCCTAGAGATCCAGATAGCAAGAGATAATATGAGCAGGGAAATGTACCCAGAAAGTAATGGAGAGCATTAAAAGCTTGGTTTTGGGTCAGTCCACAACTCTGTGAGGACTAACTGACCTGCTCTGTGTAGGGTAGATTAGATGATGCAGCGCCTAGGGACACAGAGACTGGAGAGGAAGTTGTCACAATGATTTCAATGACCTACAGTCACTAGAGCCTATATCAGAGTGATTACTGTTGAGAAGAAATACAAGGGACAGAAAGCAGAGGTTTTTTATGTGCAGAATTTAAAGATCTCGACAGTCACCTAAATCTAGGGAATAAGAATAAAGGATAACTTTAAATTGATTTGAAGTTTTTTAAACCAAGATGATGTTTCTATTGACACAGTTAAAATTCAGGAGTGTGTCCATCTTTGCAGAAAAGGGGAGGAGGCACAGAAAGAGGCAGTTAGTTCCCTGTCAGATTTAGAGGGCAGGTGGCACAGTAGCAAAGGCACTGAACACTAACATGGCCAACTATGGTTCAAGTCTTGGACCCGGTGACTTTGAATTCACTTCAGGCGTGTGTGTGTGTGTGTGTGTGGTGTGTGCGTGCGCGCCACAAATTCCAAAAGGAGACTGGAGGAGAAGAGATTGCAATGTGGCCATCCCCTGGGGGTTGGGAGGTGGTGATTTCTCACGTTCTGTCTTTCTGTGTCTCTCTGTCTCTCTAGCCAGCACATGTGGTCTATAGCCAATAAAGATCTCAAAAAATAAGCTGTTAGCCACTAGTAATATTTGATATATGTTAATATTACGTGAAGACAGAAATTACCTGCTTGAAGGAGAGGGAGAAAAGCAGAAAAAATGCGCATCTAGTAACATTTTAAAACATTAAAGCTTTAAACATAAGACTTAAAATTTCATTGAAGGAGAAGGATTTAGACAAAATTGTATTATATAGGAATAAGAAGGAACCCAAAAGATGTATCTTCATGAAAAAGGGATACTGTGAGAATTAAAGTATTTGGAACAAAGATACAAGCAGTCCTAAATATTTTTAATTAACTGCTTTCAAGAAGTTATCTATATAAAATAAAGCATATATATATATATATATATATATATCCTATATATTATATATATATGTATCTATGCATAGGTTTATGTATTTAGATATACAGATATAATCTCCTTACATTCAGAGAAAACTAGCTAAGCTCACAAGGAACTTTCTGTGGATTTCCTTGTTTAAAAATGTACAAGGGCCAGCACAAGGCATAGTGGTTAAGATGTTGAACTCCCAGTCGATTGTGGTTTGAGTCCCAGTTTCAAACTCATGCTGGGCACATGTGCGTATGTGCCTCAAATCCCAGGAGGAAAACAGAGGAGAGGGGATCATGGCGTGGACTTTTCCCCTGGAGGGAGTGTGTTTCTTGCTTTCCATCTCTCTGTCTCTCCAGCAACCACATGTACACTATGAAAAAAATTTAAAATCTCTAAAAAACAAATTGACATTGTATCATGAAAGGAAAGGATTATTTTTTCTACTAATGATAGGTCTTCAAAAGAAAACAAAGCTGTGAGTGTTTAGGCTAGTGTATGAACACTTGCAATTGAGCAGCTCAAAAGACATCTGAGTCATTTGGCATTGAAACAAATGGCACTGGCCACTTCCTGATTGCAAAGGTTTGTCGCCCTCACGTGGTCATCTAGGTAACTGCAGGCCATGCAGGGCCCTAAAGCTAATGTTTATACCTTCGAGTTCCAGACCTTGATCCAGGATCTAGCTCTCTCTCTTCCAAAATGATTTTTTTGTCCTCATGATTATTCTTGTTTTTAAGTTTGACTCTTAGTGATATTTCTACAGAAAATCTCAAATAGCTTATTACCACTCATGAGTAATGGAATCTGTGGGTTAGAAATAAATGTCCTTTTGTCCCTCTAGATCTTTTGAGTCCTTTTTATTGCTTCAGATTGGCCAAAAGCAAAATTTACAATTTTCAGATTGGCCAAAAGCAAAATTTACAATTCCAATTGACCATGGTTTAAACAAAAAGAAATATGTAACTTTTTGTTGACAGGACACTGCTTTCCCAAGTAGGAATTCTTTGTACCAGAAGCAGAGACAGGGACCCTGCTGGGGCAGGCTGCACAGGCTACAAGGTACCTCCTCCAGCACAGATTTAGCACAAGCCCAGCATTAGTCTCCAGATACAGGAAAGATTGCCAAGGGCTGATCCTTAGAGGGACTATTCCAACTACTTTCTTTGCCTAAATTAATTATTTTGTTCCCCTGGTTACATTTTGTGTGGATCCATCTAAGGATGAATTACTATTACTCCTCCAATTGCCATGCTGTAGGGGTGAATTACAATGTCCTCTACTCCTCCTACCTGCCTACAACTTCTGTCAGGTAGTCAGTGGAAACTTCTAGGGGTTAGAGAACAGCACCTTGGCCGTTTTCCATCCAGAAGCAGCATAATCTTCTTTATTTTTGGAGAAGTTTTTGCTATAGCGCACGTGTGCTCGCCAGAAAGATAGAGAGAGACAGAAAGTGAGAAATCACCCCCCCGGGGGGGATGGCCACGCTGCAATCCCTTCTCCTCCTTTCTCCTCTCAGGATCTTTGGCATGCACGCGCATGTGCCCAGCGTGAGTTTAAGCCTCTAGGTCAGGGACTCAAACCGCAATCGACTACATGGGAGTCCAGCGACATAGCCAATACGCCAACTGCTGGTCCCCAGAAGCAGCATTATCTAATAAAGCTTTACAATACAGCTTTGAAGAAGGAAAGAAAGAATACACTTTAGCTACATAAGGAAAGTGTTGTTATTTTACAGAATCAATAGAATCCAAATTATGTTAATAGATATCAAAGAAATCAATCCTTAGTGTCCAGGTGTGTTTCTTAGATATTTTGGAAAAAATACCAACAACTTTCCACTTAACCGAAGTTCTCCCTTGACCTCCCTCAATCCTCTGTCAATTATCCAGAACTTTTCCTCCTGTAGTCTTTTCCAGAAGAGAGCTTATTGACTTTCATTAGATGCCTGAGGTTTCAAAATTAGTAAAGAGCTGGTTGGAAGGCAGCTCACAGGAACGCTGGGGAGCTACGAGGAAGAGTGCAGGATGTGGAGGTCTCCTGAGGCACAAGAAGGGGTTACGCAATGGCAGCAATCACATCAAAAGTGAAGGTTGTTAAAGTTTTAGGTACTAAGTAAAGACTGTAGTTCATTGCAGTTTAAGTTTTTACTCCCTTTCTTACTACAGATGAGCATGTTTTCTCATATTTGTTATTTTTTTATTTGGATTTTTTCTTCAGCAAGTGCCCATTTGTATACTTGGACGTCCAGTCCAATATTAAAGTTATAGTAATATGGTCTTTTTCCTAAATGTACTGGGAATCCCTTTAGCATTTCTCCATGAAGTATAATTTCTCCATTAATTGCTGATAAAAATCCCCATATGAGGGACCAACAGTTGGCGTAATGGTTTATATCACTGGACTCCCATGTAGTTGGCTATGGTTTGAGTCCCAGCGGCTTAAACTCATGCCAGGTGTGCATGTTTGTGTGTGCCCAAGAACCAGAGAGAATGGAGGAGAAGGGACTGCAGTGTGGCCATCCCCCCCCCCCGGGGGGGGCGATTTCTCACTTTCTGTCTCTCTGTCTCTGTCTTTCTGGCGAGCACACGCACCCTATAGCAAAAACCTCTCAAAAAAAGAAAAAAGAAAAAAGAAATCCCCCTATGAATTAATCATTTTATTTTTGATTCCTAAGTTATCAGGGATGTTCCTTAGAAGTGAATACTGAACTTCACCAAATGGCCTTCTTAGCATCTGTCCTCCACTTTCCCTCAAGTACTGATGGAATAATTTACCTCAATAGATTTCTGAATGCTGAGCCTCTTCTCATTTCATTTTTGAAAAATAGCATTGTGTTGTTTTAATGTTCTGCTAGTTTATGTTAGATGACTTTAACATTTTTGTTACTATGTTTATGTTTGAGCTAAGACTAAATTTTTTTGGGGGGAATGTTATTTTTCATTACTTTTGGAACTACTGACAAGTTACTTTAATAGAAAGATTATTCATTTGTATGAATTAAAAGCATTGCTATTAACTCATTAATCTATACTTTGCCATAGCTTAAATTTCTCAAATGTCTTGTAGCTTGAAGACTGGATTGAAGACTGCATGGACATTTGGATCTGGTGTCCATGTCAGGGGCAAGATGAAGGAGAAAATTTCTTCATTGTGTTTCTTTATAGTTTCTAAATATTCTTAAAGCCAAATTGCTAGGTTGGGTTGTTTTTTTTTTTCAGAATAGTTATTTTATATTTTCAAATTTATTGTCATAAATGTATACTTCATATTCATTTAAAATGGTTAAAACTGCATTATCTGAAGAGGTATAAATATCTCTTCATTCTAATGCTGCACATTTGTGTAGTCTTTTAAAAGAAATGGAACAGAAAACAATATTTTGCTTTCCTCTTTATTAATTTCTGCTCTTAACATTGTAAATCCTTTACTCTTATTTCCATAGTATTGCAATTTATTTGCCTTTGGAACAGAATGCATAGCTCATGTATCTTTAATATCTTTTTAAAAAAAACAAATACAAAGTTTTAGTGTTTTGTCTTCAGTGCAATATATTTGCAGTATGTATTTATTAATTTATTATAAATGTGATATAATCACATAAGAAATCATTTGAGTACTGAAGAAAAACTGTTGAAGGTTTTCTTTACTATCCCTGTCTACCACATAGATTTTACTTCCATTTTTAAACTTGAGGCTTTAGAAGAGTTTCTTTTTTTATTTTATTTTATAAATTTAATCACTATACATCACTTAGCTTGTAAATTAAATTTATCCAACTTGAATACACTTCACACCAGTCCAGTTGAGAATACAAAACACATTATCACCAAAGGTAATAATCAATTTCTGTGTCCCATAAGTATCTTACCTCTCTATTTTTCTCCTTAATTTCAATCCTTATACTCTCCCCCTTCTTCCACCCTCTTCCCATATTGTCTCTAGTATTCATAACCACTTTCAATCCTTCTATGTCCTCTAATCTTTCAGTTTCCACCATAGAGTGTGGACAGTCAATATATGTTAAGTGGAGATATCTCTCTTTCATATTCTGGCTTGCTTTACTCAGCAGTAAATCTTCCATATTCATCAACTTTCTATAAAATGCCAGGGTATTGTTTTTTGTTTTTGTTTTGTTTTGTGGCTGAGTAGTCCATAGAATATATGTGCTACACTATTTCAATCTGTTCATCTGTTGGCAGGCATTTATGTTGGTTCCATGTTATAGCAATTGTGACTACTGCTGCAATAATCACAGATGTGCAAGCAGTTTTCTGATTGAGCCTTCTCCTATCCTTTGGGATACCCAGGATACACAGGAGTAGATTTGTTGGATCATATGGTAGTTCTATTTGTAGATCTTTGAGGAACCTCCATATTGTTTTCCACAGTGGTTGGACCAATTTACAGTTCCACTGACTGTGTAAGAGAGTTCCCATTTTACCACATCCCTGCCAGCACTTAACATTTTTAGTTGTTTTAAACTTCATCATTCTGACTGGGTTTACACAGTATCTCATTGTGGTTTTGATCTACATCTCCCTTATGATGAGAGATGTTGAGAATTTTTCCATATGCTTTTTGGCTGTTCATATGTCTTCCTTACGGAGTTGTTTGTTCAGCTCGTTTTCTCATCTTTCAATTGGATTAATCTTTTTTTTTTTTTTTCTTTTTCAGGTAAGCCATGAGTTTCCTTTGTATTCTGGCTATCAATCTCTTATCTGAGTCATAGTTTACAAAACTGTTATCCCATTCTGAAGGGTGTCAATTCACACTAATTACTATGTATTTTGCTGTGCAGATGATGCTGTATATCATCTTAATCTGATGTAATCCCACTTGTCTATTTTGGGATAATTATCTGTGCTTTGGGGGTCTTATTTAAGAAATCTTTGCCTGCCCCAATGTCTCCTAGAGTTTCCCCAATGTTTTTCACCAGCAGATTTATAGTTTGCAGTCTTAGGTTTATATTTTTTTATCCACTTTGAGCTGATTTTTGTTAATGGTGACAGATAGGGATTCAGATTCATCTTTCTGCAGGTGGATACCCAGTTTTTCCAGCACCATTTGCTAAAGAGGTTTTCTTCTTCCTACTGGATTGACTGGTACCCTTTGCCAAAAAATCAGTTGGCCTATGTTTTGGGGTTTATTTCTGAGTTCTCTCTTCTGTTCTATTGGTCCACATGTATGGTTTTGTGTCACTACCAGGCTGTTTTGAATATCACGGTTTTGTATTATATTTGGGGGTCAGGGAGTGAGATGCTGCCTGCTCTGCTCTTCTTATTTAGGATTGCTTTGGCAATACAGGATCTTTTATGATTCCAGACAAATTCTATGATTGTCTTTTCTAGATCTATGAATGTCTCTGGTAATTTGATAGGGATTGCATTACATATGTAGATTTATTTAGGTAGAATTGTCATTTTGCTTATATTAATTCTTCCAATCCCGGAACATGAGATGTCCTACCACTTTTTTGTGTCATTTTTAATATATTTTTTAAGATTTTCATAGTTTTCCTTATAGAGGCCTTTGACTTCTTTGGTTAGATTTTCCTAGTCATCTTATACGTTTCATGGCTATGGTAAATGGGATTTCTTTCTTCATTTCTACCTCTGTCTGCTTGCTGTTTGTATATAGAAATGCTGTAGATTTTTGTAAGTTGGTTTTATATACTTTCACTTTACTAGATTCATTTATTAGTTTGAGAAGTTTTTTCATGGCTACCTTTGGGTCTTCTATGTATACCATCATGTCGTCTACAAATAAAGTTATTTTCAACTCTTCTTTCCTTATTTAAATGTCTTTCATTTTATTCTCTTTTCTGATTGCATGGGTTAGGACTTACAGTACTGTATTGAAAAGGAGTGGAGAAAGTAGGCAGTCTTGTTTTGTACCAATCCCCGTTCAGTATAATGTTAGCTAGAGGGTTTCACACATGCTCTTATTATGCTGAGAAATTATCCTTCTATGTCGATTTTGCTGACAGTCTTCATCATGAAGGGATGTTTTTATTTTTGTCAAATGCTTTTTCTGTATCAATTGAAATGATCATATGGTTTTTATCTTTCTGTTAATATGGTGTATTACGCTAATGGTTTTGCATATGTTGAACCACCTTGTATCTCTGGAATAAAACCTGCCTGGTCAAAATGAATAATATCTTTATATGTGTTGAATATGATTTGCCAGTATCTTGCTGAGAATCTTTGCATCTATATTCATCAGAGATACTGCTCTACAGTTTTCCTTTCTTGTTGTGTCCCTATCTGTTTGGGAAATCAGTGTGATGAAGGCTTCAAAAAATAAATTTGGGAGGGCTCCTTCCTTTTGGATCTTTAGAAATAATTTGAGTAGAACAGGGGTTAACTCTTCTTTAAAAGTTTTGTAGAATTCAGAACTGAAGCCATCAGGATCTGGGCTTTTCTTTGTTGAGATTGACTCAGTTATGAGCTATTCAAGCTTTCTATGTTTTCCTAAGTCAATCTTGGTAGATTATACATGTCCAGGAATTTGTCCATCTCATCCAAGTTTCCTTGTTTGTTGGCGTATCATTCGTAATATCCTCTAATGATGTTTTGTATTTATCTTATGTCTGTTGTAATATTACCTGTTGCATTGCAAATTTGATTCATCTCGTTTCTTTCTCTATTCTTAGTTAGTCTAACTAGTGGTATGTCAATCTTGTTTATCTTTTCAAAAAGCCACTTTTTGCCTCCATTTATTTTCTGCATAGTTTATTTTCTATTTCATTTATTTTTGCTCAAACCTTTATTATCTTTCTACTGCCATTTTTTTTTTGGGGGGGGTTACGTTGTTGTTTTTCCAATTCCATGAGGCATTATGTTAGGTTGTCCATTTGCCACCTTTCCATCTTTTTCTTACATGAATTAATTGCTGTGACCTTTCCTCTTATATCTGCTTTTGTGGTGTCCCATAGATTATAGAAACTCGTGTGCACTCATTATCATTTTTTTCATGAATCTTTTGATTTCAGCCTTAATCTCTTCAGTAGTTATGAAGTCATTCAGGAGTAGGTTGTTTAGTTTCCATGTATTTGTGTATGTTAGAGGGTTGTTTTTTTTTTCTTGGAGAGGTTTTTTCTATAGAGCGCGTGCGCTTGCCAGACAGACAGAGAGAGACATAGAGACAGAAAGTGAGAAATCACCCCCCAGGGGGGATGGCCATGCCACAATCCCCTCTCCTCCATCCTCCTCCTGGAATCTTGGGCACGCACGCACACACGCCCGGCGTGAGTTTTAAGCCACCGGGTCCGGGACACGAACTGCAGTCGACTACATGGGAGTCCAGCGACACAGCCATTATGCTAACTGCTGGTTTCCTAGAGGGTTTTTTTCTGAAATTGATATCAAGTTTAATTCCACCATGGTTGGAGAAGATGCTGGATTTAGTTCTATGCCTTTGAATCTGTAAAGGATTGATTTGTACCTATCATGTGCTCAGTCTTCCAAAGGTACCATACAGGGGTGAGAAAAAAATATATTTTGTGGTTTTGAGGTAGAAGGTTCTGTAGATGTCTAAGTCCATTTTATTTATGTTATAGTTTAGTGTGAAGGTATGCAGCCTGACAGTATGAAGCAGTTATCTGCATGCCTTGTTAATTACTCACTTGAGCTGGCTGACACATGCCTTTGATTCTGGGGGTTCTGCGGAAATATCTGTGGAACATAGGAAACATCCTGACCCTGGCTAGGTCATGTGGTGCCTGTTCTATATAATATTTATTATGGCTTACACATCATCCTCTTTGACGCATATTCAGACAGCCTTCCTCAGAGTTGCAGAGAAACAGCATAAGTAAATTGGCTTGACCTATGACACATAATAGGATCACACATAATAGTAACGAGGTTGAAAAACATCTACACTAAAGTCCTTATCTCTAACTGTAGAACTTCAAATGCATCCTTGAAAGCTTACAAAGAGTTCACTGTGCCTGTTAAAATGTATAAAAAAAGAAACTCAGCATGATTGAGCAGCACAGCTTGTCATGTTCACCTGCATCTCTGCTTCAACATCTTTTTTTCCTTTCTCTTTCCTTCACAGGATCAAGCCGACAGATTACCATCCAGAGAGATTTTACTCTTAAGCTTGCCGGTAGATGCTGACAGTTTAGGTCCTGTATCTCTTTCTCATTTTTTGTCTTTTTTTTTTTTGGTCATGTTGATCTGCCTAAAGGAGATAATGGGGTATTGAGATTACCCAACAATTAGTGTGTTGCAGTCGATCTCTCCTTTCAGATCTAGTAGTCTTTCCTTCACGTATTTGGTTGCTCCTGAGTTGGGTGCACAGATATTCATTTTATCTTCTTCATGAATTATCTCTTTTATTTCTCTATAATTCCCTTTATTGTCTTTTCTTATAGCTTTTGTCTTTAAGGCCGGTGTTGTCTGAAATCAGTATTACAACTCCCTCCCTTTTTTGGTTTCTATTTGCATGGAATACCTTTTACTATCCCTTCACTTTTAGTCTGTGTATGTCTTTATCCATGAGGCGAGTTTCTGATAGGCAACAAATAGAGGGTTTCTATTTTTTTTAATCCATTCAGCCAATCTGTGTCTCTTAATTGGAGCATTTAAACCATTAATATTCAATGTTATTATCAACATTTCTGAACTTGTTCCTACCATTCAGTTGGCAATTTTCTTGGTTGTTTTTTGTTCTCTTATTTCTATCTTTAGTTTTCTTGGTCTAGTACTACCTTTAGAACTTTTGGAAGAGCTGGTCTGGAGTTGGTAAATTCTTTCAAGTTTTGTTTATCTGAGAATGTTTTTCTCTTTTCTTCCCATTCAAAGGATAATTTTTCTGGGTATAGGGATAATTTGTGTAAGTAACTTGATATTTTTTTCTCTTGCCAATTTTAGTATCTTGTCTTTGTATGTGATTTTGACCAATCTGGCTATGATGTGCCTTGGAGAAGATCTTCGTGGGTTGATTCTATTTGGGTTCCTTTCTATTTTCTGGGTCTGTATATTTGATTGCTTATCTTAAGTTTGGAAAGTTTTCTTTCAGGATTTCATGAAATAGACTATCAATGTCCTTATTAGTTTTTTCACCTACCAAAATTATCTGGATGTTTGGGCATTTAATGGTATTTAGCAAAAATAAATTAAATAAATAAATAAATAAATAAAAATGGTATTTAGCATTTCTTGTATATTACCCTCATTTTTTTTGTTATTTTCTCAGTCTTTTTGGTGGTTTTTCCAGCGTCAGAGATTTTGTCTTCTACATCTGAGATTCAATTTTCTGCATGATCTAATCTGCTTTTAATATTTTTGAGGGAGGTCTTGATTTTCTGTATTTACAGCCTTGACCTCCGACAATTCTGTTTGATTCTTTTTTATTTCTTTTTTTTTTTTTAAATTTTATTTTATTATCATCATAATCTTCTTTCTATTACACTAGATTACATATAACTTTACATTGACTTCCATTGCTTTTTCAAAATGGGATGCCATGCATGTCAGTCAATACAGAGATATCAATCTCCCCGCTTTATCATTCAATATCTTTTCCATGCTTTTCCCAATAATTGTTATTATTATTTTTTTTAAACAATCAATCACTATTTCTCATTTTTGCTTATTAAAAAGACTTCACCCATCATGAAATACTTCCCATACCGGTTCAGTTGAGAATACTATACATGTCATCATCAACAGGTAATAAACCATATCTATTTCTCATTAACATCCTGCCTCTCTATTGATTCACTGCTGTCTTTATCCTCTTCTCTCTCCTTTTTTTTTTTTT
>NW_006159746.1:937105-944437 GCF_000334495.1 Tupaia belangeri chinensis
GCTTAAACTCACACCGGGCACATGTGCGTGTGTGCCCAAGATCCCGAGAGGAGAATGGAGAAGGGGATTGTGGCATGGCCATCCCCCCGGGGGGGGCGATTTCTCACTTTCTGTCTCTCTGTCTCTGTCTTTCTGGCGAGCACACGCACCCTATAGCAAAAACCTCTCAAAAAAAGAAAAAAGAAAAAAGAAATCCCCCTATGAATTAATCATTTTATTTTTGATTCCTAAGTTATCAGGGATGTTCCTTAGAAGTGAATACTGAACTTCACCAAATGGCCTTCTTAGCATCTGTCCTCCACTTTCCCTCAAGTACTGATGGAATAATTTACCTCAATAGATTTCTGAATGCTGAGCCTCTTCTCATTTCATTTTTGAAAAATAGCATTGTGTTGTTTTAATGTTCTGCTAGTTTATGTTAGATGACTTTAACATTTTTGTTACTATGTTTATGTTTGAGCTAAGACTAAATTTTTTTGGGGGGAATGTTATTTTTCATTACTTTTGGAACTACTGACAAGTTACTTTAATAGAAAGATTATTCATTTGTATGAATTAAAAGCATTGCTATTAACTCATTAATCTATACTTTGCCATAGCTTAAATTTCTCAAATGTCTTGTAGCTTGAAGACTGGATTGAAGACTGCATGGACATTTGGATCTGGTGTCCATGTCAGGGGCAAGATGAAGGAGAAAATTTCTTCATTGTGTTTCTTTATAGTTTCTAAATATTCTTAAAGCCAAATTGCTAGGTTGGGTTGTTTTTTTTTTTCAGAATAGTTATTTTATATTTTCAAATTTATTGGCATAAATGTATACTTCATATTCATTTAAAATGGTTAAAACTGCATTATCTGAAGAGGTATAAATATCTCTTCATTCTAATGCTGCACATTTGTGTAGTCTTTTAAAAGAAATGGAACAGAAAACAATATTTTGCTTTCCTCTTTATTAATTTCTGCTCTTAACATTGTAAATCCTTTACTCTTATTTCCATAGTATTGCAATTTATTTGCCTTTGGAACAGAATGCATAGCTCATGTATCTTTAATATCTTTTTAAAAAAAACAAATACAAAGTTTTAGTGTTTTGTCTTCAGTGCAATATATTTGCAGTATGTATTTATTAATTTATTATAAATGTGATATAATCACATAAGAAATCATTTGAGTACTGAAGAAAAACTGTTGAAGGTTTTCTTTACTATCCCTGTCTACCACATAGATTTTACTTCCATTTTTAAACTTGAGGCTTTAGAAGAGTTTCTTTTTTTATTTTATTTTATAAATTTAATCACTATACATCACTTAGCTTGTAAATTAAATTTATCCAACTTGAATACACTTCACACCAGTCCAGTTGAGAATACAAAACACATTATCACCAAAGGTAATAATCAATTTCTGTGTCCCATAAGTATCTTACCTCTCTATTTTTCTCCTTAATTTCAATCCTTATACTCTCCCCCTTCTTCCACCCTCTTCCCATATTGTCTCTAGTATTCATAACCACTTTCAATCCTTCTATGTCCTCTAATCTTTCAGTTTCCACCATAGAGTGTGGACAGTCAATATATGTTAAGTGGAGATATCTCTCTTTCATATTCTGGCTTGCTTTACTCAGCAGTAAATCTTCCATATTCATCAACTTTCTATAAAATGCCAGGGTATTGTTTTTTGTTTTTGTTTTGTTTTGTGGCTGAGTAGTCCATAGAATATATGTGCTACACTATTTCAATCTGTTCATCTGTTGGCAGGCATTTATGTTGGTTCCATGTTATAGCAATTGTGACTACTGCTGCAATAATCACAGATGTGCAAGCAGTTTTCTGATTGAGCCTTCTCCTATCCTTTGGGATACCCAGGATACACAGGAGTAGATTTGTTGGATCATATGGTAGTTCTATTTGTAGATCTTTGAGGAACCTCCATATTGTTTTCCACAGTGGTTGGACCAATTTACAGTTCCACTGACTGTGTAAGAGAGTTCCCATTTTACCACATCCCTGCCAGCACTTAACATTTTTAGTTGTTTTAAACTTCATCATTCTGACTGGGTTTACACAGTATCTCATTGTGGTTTTGATCTACATCTCCCTTATGATGAGAGATGTTGAGAATTTTTCCATATGCTTTTTGGCTGTTCATATGTCTTCCTTACGGAGTTGTTTGTTCAGCTCGTTTTCTCATCTTTCAATTGGATTAATCTTTTTTTTTTTTTTTCTTTTTCAGGTAAGCCATGAGTTTCCTTTGTATTCTGGCTATCAATCTCTTATCTGAGTCATAGTTTACAAAACTGTTATCCCATTCTGAAGGGTGTCAATTCACACTAATTACTATGTATTTTGCTGTGCAGATGATGCTGTATATCATCTTAATCTGATGTAATCCCACTTGTCTATTTTGGGATAATTATCTGTGCTTTGGGGGTCTTATTTAAGAAATCTTTGCCTGCCCCAATGTCTCCTAGAGTTTCCCCAATGTTTTTCACCAGCAGATTTATAGTTTGCAGTCTTAGGTTTATATTTTTTTATCCACTTTGAGCTGATTTTTGTTAATGGTGACAGATAGGGATTCAGATTCATCTTTCTGCAGGTGGATACCCAGTTTTTCCAGCACCATTTGCTAAAGAGGTTTTCTTCTTCCTACTGGATTGACTGGTACCCTTTGCCAAAAAATCAGTTGGCCTATGTTTTGGGGTTTATTTCTGAGTTCTCTCTTCTGTTCTATTGGTCCACATGTATGGTTTTGTGTCACTACCAGGCTGTTTTGAATATCACGGTTTTGTATTATATTTGGGGGTCAGGGAGTGAGATGCTGCCTGCTCTGCTCTTCTTATTTAGGATTGCTTTGGCAATACAGGATCTTTTATGATTCCAGACAAATTCTATGATTGTCTTTTCTAGATCTATGAATGTCTCTGGTAATTTGATAGGGATTGCATTACATATGTAGATTTATTTAGGTAGAATTGTCATTTTGCTTATATTAATTCTTCCAATCCCGGAACATGAGATGTCCTACCACTTTTTTGTGTCATTTTTAATATATTTTTTAAGATTTTCATAGTTTTCCTTATAGAGGCCTTTGACTTCTTTGGTTAGATTTTCCTAGTCATCTTATACGTTTCATGGCTATGGTAAATGGGATTTCTTTCTTCATTTCTACCTCTGTCTGCTTGCTGTTTGTATATAGAAATGCTGTAGATTTTTGTAAGTTGGTTTTATATACTTTCACTTTACTAGATTCATTTATTAGTTTGAGAAGTTTTTTCATGGCTACCTTTGGGTCTTCTATGTATACCATCATGTCGTCTACAAATAAAGTTATTTTCAACTCTTCTTTCCTTATTTAAATGTCTTTCATTTTATTCTCTTTTCTGATTGCATGGGTTAGGACTTACAGTACTGTATTGAAAAGGAGTGGAGAAAGTAGGCAGTCTTGTTTTGTACCAATCCCCGTTCAGTATAATGTTAGCTAGAGGGTTTCACACATGCTCTTATTATGCTGAGAAATTATCCTTCTATGTCGATTTTGCTGACAGTCTTCATCATGAAGGGATGTTTTTATTTTTGTCAAATGCTTTTTCTGTATCAATTGAAATGATCATATGGTTTTTATCTTTCTGTTAATATGGTGTATTACGCTAATGGTTTTGCATATGTTGAACCACCTTGTATCTCTGGAATAAAACCTGCCTGGTCAAAATGAATAATATCTTTATATGTGTTGAATATGATTTGCCAGTATCTTGCTGAGAATCTTTGCATCTATATTCATCAGAGATACTGCTCTACAGTTTTCCTTTCTTGTTGTGTCCCTATCTGTTTGGGAAATCAGTGTGATGAAGGCTTCAAAAAATAAATTTGGGAGGGCTCCTTCCTTTTGGATCTTTAGAAATAATTTGAGTAGAACAGGGGTTAACTCTTCTTTAAAAGTTTTGTAGAATTCAGAACTGAAGCCATCAGGATCTGGGCTTTTCTTTGTTGAGATTGACTCAGTTATGAGCTATTCAAGCTTTCTATGTTTTCCTAAGTCAATCTTGGTAGATTATACATGTCCAGGAATTTGTCCATCTCATCCAAGTTTCCTTGTTTGTTGGCGTATCATTCGTAATATCCTCTAATGATGTTTTGTATTTATCTTATGTCTGTTGTAATATTACCTGTTGCATTGCAAATTTGATTCATCTCGTTTCTTTCTCTATTCTTAGTTAGTCTAACTAGTGGTATGTCAATCTTGTTTATCTTTTCAAAAAGCCACTTTTTGCCTCCATTTATTTTCTGCATAGTTTATTTTCTATTTCATTTATTTTTGCTCAAACCTTTATTATCTTTCTACTGCCATTTTTTTTTTGGGGGGGGTTACGTTGTTGTTTTTCCAATTCCATGAGGCATTATGTTAGGTTGTCCATTTGCCACCTTTCCATCTTTTTCTTACATGAATTAATTGCTGTGACCTTTCCTCTTATATCTGCTTTTGTGGTGTCCCATAGATTATAGAAACTCGTGTGCACTCATTATCATTTTTTTCATGAATCTTTTGATTTCAGCCTTAATCTCTTCAGTAGTTATGAAGTCATTCAGGAGTAGGTTGTTTAGTTTCCATGTATTTGTGTATGTTAGAGGGTTGTTTTTTTTTTCTTGGAGAGGTTTTTTCTATAGAGCGCGTGCGCTTGCCAGACAGACAGAGAGAGACATAGAGACAGAAAGTGAGAAATCACCCCCCAGGGGGGATGGCCATGCCACAATCCCCTCTCCTCCATCCTCCTCCTGGAATCTTGGGCACGCACGCACACACGCCCGGCGTGAGTTTTAAGCCACCGGGTCCGGGACACGAACTGCAGTCGACTACATGGGAGTCCAGCGACACAGCCATTATGCTAACTGCTGGTTTCCTAGAGGGTTTTTTTCTGAAATTGATATCAAGTTTAATTCCACCATGGTTGGAGAAGATGCTGGATTTAGTTCTATGCCTTTGAATCTGTAAAGGATTGATTTGTACCTATCATGTGCTCAGTCTTCCAAAGGTACCATACAGGGGTGAGAAAAAAATATATTTTGTGGTTTTGAGGTAGAAGGTTCTGTAGATGTCTAAGTCCATTTTATTTATGTTATAGTTTAGTGTGAAGGTATGCAGCCTGACAGTATGAAGCAGTTATCTGCATGCCTTGTTAATTACTCACTTGAGCTGGCTGACACATGCCTTTGATTCTGGGGGTTCTGCGGAAATATCTGTGGAACATAGGAAACATCCTGACCCTGGCTAGGTCATGTGGTGCCTGTTCTATATAATATTTATTATGGCTTACACATCATCCTCTTTGACGCATATTCAGACAGCCTTCCTCAGAGTTGCAGAGAAACAGCATAAGTAAATTGGCTTGACCTATGACACATAATAGGATCACACATAATAGTAACGAGGTTGAAAAACATCTACACTAAAGTCCTTATCTCTAACTGTAGAACTTCAAATGCATCCTTGAAAGCTTACAAAGAGTTCACTGTGCCTGTTAAAATGTATAAAAAAAGAAACTCAGCATGATTGAGCAGCACAGCTTGTCATGTTCACCTGCATCTCTGCTTCAACATCTTTTTTTCCTTTCTCTTTCCTTCACAGGATCAAGCCGACAGATTACCATCCAGAGAGATTTTACTCTTAAGCTTGCCGGTAGATGCTGACAGTTTAGGTCCTGTATCTCTTTCTCATTTTTTGTCTTTTTTTTTTTTGGTCATGTTGATCTGCCTAAAGGAGATAATGGGGTATTGAGATTACCCAACAATTAGTGTGTTGCAGTCGATCTCTCCTTTCAGATCTAGTAGTCTTTCCTTCACGTATTTGGTTGCTCCTGAGTTGGGTGCACAGATATTCATTTTATCTTCTTCATGAATTATCTCTTTTATTTCTCTATAATTCCCTTTATTGTCTTTTCTTATAGCTTTTGTCTTTAAGGCCGGTGTTGTCTGAAATCAGTATTACAACTCCCTCCCTTTTTTGGTTTCTATTTGCATGGAATACCTTTTACTATCCCTTCACTTTTAGTCTGTGTATGTCTTTATCCATGAGGCGAGTTTCTGATAGGCAACAAATAGAGGGTTTCTATTTTTTTTAATCCATTCAGCCAATCTGTGTCTCTTAATTGGAGCATTTAAACCATTAATATTCAATGTTATTATCAACATTTCTGAACTTGTTCCTACCATTCAGTTGGCAATTTTCTTGGTTGTTTTTTGTTCTCTTATTTCTATCTTTAGTTTTCTTGGTCTAGTACTACCTTTAGAACTTTTGGAAGAGCTGGTCTGGAGTTGGTAAATTCTTTCAAGTTTTGTTTATCTGAGAATGTTTTTCTCTTTTCTTCCCATTCAAAGGATAATTTTTCTGGGTATAGGGATAATTTGTGTAAGTAACTTGATATTTTTTTCTCTTGCCAATTTTAGTATCTTGTCTTTGTATGTGATTTTGACCAATCTGGCTATGATGTGCCTTGGAGAAGATCTTCGTGGGTTGATTCTATTTGGGTTCCTTTCTATTTTCTGGGTCTGTATATTTGATTGCTTATCTTAAGTTTGGAAAGTTTTCTTTCAGGATTTCATGAAATAGACTATCAATGTCCTTATTAGTTTTTTCACCTACCAAAATTATCTGGATGTTTGGGCATTTAATGGTATTTAGCAAAAATAAATTAAATAAATAAATAAATAAATAAAAATGGTATTTAGCATTTCTTGTATATTACCCTCATTTTTTTTGTTATTTTCTCAGTCTTTTTGGTGGTTTTTCCAGCGTCAGAGATTTTGTCTTCTACATCTGAGATTCAATTTTCTGCATGATCTAATCTGCTTTTAATATTTTTGAGGGAGGTCTTGATTTTCTGTATTTACAGCCTTGACCTCCGACAATTCTGTTTGATTCTTTTTTATTTCTTTTTTTTTTTTTAAATTTTATTTTATTATCATCATAATCTTCTTTCTATTACACTAGATTACATATAACTTTACATTGACTTCCATTGCTTTTTCAAAATGGGATGCCATGCATGTCAGTCAATACAGAGATATCAATCTCCCCGCTTTATCATTCAATATCTTTTCCATGCTTTTCCCAATAATTGTTATTATTATTTTTTTTAAACAATCAATCACTATTTCTCATTTTTGCTTATTAAAAAGACTTCACCCATCATGAAATACTTCCCATACCGGTTCAGTTGAGAATACTATACATGTCATCATCAACAGGTAATAAACCATATCTATTTCTCATTAACATCCTGCCTCTCTATTGATTCACTGCTGTCTTTATCCTCTTCTCTCTCCTTTTTTTTTTTTT
>NW_006159746.1:945606-949747 GCF_000334495.1 Tupaia belangeri chinensis
TGTGTGGGCGCGGGGGGGGGGGGGGGGGGCCAGCAGCTGCTGCCGCCGGCTTAGCAGAGCCCCGGGGGAGACGCGCAGAGCCCGGAAAGGCCCGCAACGTCCCCAGGCCGGACGCAGCCTTGACGCTCTTTTTTATTTCTAATGTCTATTTCTTCTTTCAAATCCAAGAACTTCCTCATCTCCTGGAATTTACTGTCTCTTTTCTTTTGCATCTTCTGGGGTTCATTGTCTCTTTTCTCCTGAATCTCATTTAGCTTTGTCACTACGAATATTCTGAACTGTTTATCTGACATTTCCATGAGTTCCATTGTACTGTCTGTAGATAATAAGGAATTGATCTTTTCCCTTGGGGGAGAAATATTTTCTTGATTTCTCAAATTTTGTGTGCCTCTGAGCTGGTTTCTGGTCATCTGGTGATTATACATTTCTTTCTAATTTCTTGGAGTTAATTCTGAGCATTCAAAGGTGTGTGGGAGGTGATCCTTGATCTCTCTGCAGCTCCATCTGTCTGATGCTCACTTAGCAACCTGTATTTTTGTCATAGGAATTGGATAATTCAAAGACATTCTGTTTTCTAGAGAAGTGGTGCACGAGGGGCTGAGCTGCTGAGTTTCAGTTGAGGAAGATAGTAGGGGTTGTGCAGTGCACAATGGAAATAACTAAGTCTGAGAGTTCAAAGGCATATGGGAGATGAGTCACACTCTCTCTACAGCTCCATCTCCCTTATGCTCACTGTGAAACCAGGCCATTCCTTGCTGAGGTGAATGCCCCAATGGTGTAGGGGGTGGGGAAGGGGATGACTCTCCAAGTCCCAGTTAAAACCCTTGAGAGTTCAATGGCATGTAGGAGATGAGCTGCACTCTCTACAGTTTTGTCTCCCTGCTGCTCACTGTCAGAAAAGTTTCTTTTCTTATAATGTTTTTGTTATTATGTTACTGTCTTCCTTTGCTTTATATTATTTTATCATCTTTTTTTTTTCTTTTTTTTTGGGGGGGGAGGGGCTGATTTTTGCTGTAGGGCACATACACTTGCCAGAAAGAGAGAGAGACAGAAAGTGAGAAATCACCGCCCAGGGGATGGTCACGCTGCAATCCCCTCTCCTCCATTCTCCTCTTGGGATCTTGGGCATGCCCACACACATGCCTGGTGTGAGTTTAAGCCTCCGGGTCCAAGACTCAAAACACAGTCAACTACGTGGGAGTCCAGTGACATAGTCCTTACACCAGCTGTTGGTCCCATATTTTATCATCTATTAGTTATTTATTTTTTGCTCTATTACAAGGTAAGTTCAGAATTTCTACTTGGGGAATTTACTGACATTTTTCTTTTGGCTTAATGCATAGTCAATATTTTGTATATGAATGTTTCATGGTTAACTTACTATGAAAATAAGTGAAACCAATATTTAACAAGCATTTATTTGCAAATAAACATAATTTTAGGTACATATTTAGAAAATTATATGAAGCAAAATATTAAGTTGTCTGGAAATTCATGATTTGCTTTTCTGTGCAAAATGTGACATGACTTTCCCAACAAATCAATATACCCTAGAACTCAGAATAAATTTAAACTGGTCATTAAATTATGGAGTTCAGCAAACCTTGGTACCTCAGCACTCAGCATCTGTCCGTATTCTACTTATGTCACTATTATGGGGCAAACGATTTCTTCTCAAAATTCACATTGAATTGTCAACCTCCAGTACTTCGAAATGTGACCCTACTTGGACATGAGGTCTTTAAAGAGGTGATTAAGTGAAAAGGATGGATTTAGGGTGGTACCCTAAACTAATATGACTGGCATCTTTATAAGAATAGACACCTGAAGCAAAAATTCACATACACAAAAGGTCTTGTAAGATACAATGAGAATATGGCTACCTGCAAGCCAAAGAGAGGCCTCCAGAAAATCCAACCCTACTAACATCTTGGTCTTGTATTTTCATTCTTTAGAACTATAAGAAATAAAATTCTGTCGTTCAGTTTGTTATTTGTTTATGTTATCCCTGGCAGACTGACGCAGATATTCACCAAGGAATGGAAGCTTCCATCACACCTTTATAATGGAGACCAAATGCATTTGTTATTCATCAGTCACACCTGCACTGCCCATTGTCTTAAGCTGGAGAAATAGTTCTTAGTACCAAAGTCTCTACCAAAAGTAGAAAACCAAAAGATGATCCAAGTTAGATTACTCATTCATGTAACTTGTCTGTCCTTGGTAGACATGAACTCAGTCCTTTGATTTGCTTATTAAACTCCTTCCTTTTCTCTGCCTAAAGCTTATCACACCCACATCTGAATTAACTGAGGTCAATAACTCATGCAAGACTAAGGATTCAGGTCTCCTAATTCCTGGTTATCACCTGTTCCTACTCACTACACTAGTCATTCAGTAGACTCAAAGACTCACCTAGAAAATTTGCTTTTTTCTCTGTCCTACAAACAAAATTACTTAAAAGAGTCAAACAACTGCCTTTCAAGCTCTTGTAAAATGAATATTTCTGAAGCTCATAATGAGGTCTGATACCTTTTCATCTAGAAGGAATCAGGGTTACATTATTATAAATAATACAATCTTGGACAAGAGTACTTCAGGGACATCTATGCCTACAATTCTCCAAACACTGTTGATTTCTACAGGTCAATTCTCTTCTGGTGAAATAGTGAATAGATTTCTTTTTTTCTGAAATATTTAAGAATGTAGCCAAGGCAGAGAGAATATTGAAAGTATAAAATTGAAATTCACTTACTACAGGAACTGTTTGAGGCCTCTATTAACTTTAATATTCCTCTGACTGAAAGCCTTTATATAATTATACAGTAAATCTTTCACTATAAATCAATGGCACTCATTAAGTAGCTTTCTTTTGAAGGGATTGAAAGAAGAGTGGGACAGAAAAAGAGTAAAAGAAAATGCATTGGTTAATTTTACTATTTAAAATTACTTATATTATTTTTACTTTATCTAGGTTCATTAAAGATAAACTAGATACATGCAAAGAAGAAAATCATCACCTATAATCTCACCATCCCCTGTAATAATATTTCAATTCAATGTATATATGTCACATGTTTTCTATAATATAAACATTAATTTTAAATTCAACTCTTTTTTTTTTTAGGTTGAGTTTCTTCACAAAAAAGGCAAGGCTTCTTGTAATAATAGTTTATTTAGGTGAAGATGTAAGGAAATGCCCATAGGAGAAATGAAAAGTACGATATGAAAGAGAAGGCATCCAAAAAAGGGGAGGTTACAGATATGGCTCCAGTGAACTAGATATTTCAGGGAATGAAGATTTTCTACTGATAATTCAGCCTCCAGCAAACAAGCTAGCGGTAGGGAGCCCCCCCCGCTGCACCCCCAGCCTTCTATCTCTGTTTCTGTGTCTCGGTTCCTGTCTCTCCCTGCTTCTGTCTTCCCTTTTTTTTTTGTAATTTTTCCTTTTTACACTTTTTTTAAAAGGCACAGTTTTTCTCTGGCTCTCTGCTCCACCTTTTATCTTGTTAATTATCACTCTGGTCCTACCACCCAGGCTGAAGAGGCCGGGCCTTCAGAAGAAGGTTCCACATGGCTCCAGCGAACTAGATATTTCTATTTCGTGATTTTTTTTTTTAAAAAGAACAGTAATTACAATTTTTTTGTCTTTTTTCCCTCTTTTTGTTGTTGTTTCTCTCTCTCTTTTTCATTTTCCTTTTTTCTTGTCTCTCCACCCTCCAATATCCATTCAATGTGTTTTTAGACGGATCTAAGAGCACTGTAGCTAAACACCCAAATATTAATAGGGTTAAAATATCCCCCAATATCTACTGAATCTGCTGCACCAGCAATCACAACAGAACAGCAAAGAGATTCTAGATCACTTCTGTCTGCTTGCTCCTGAACATTCAGGCTGAACTTCAAGAATTTGAAAGAAACACACCATCCATCAGATGACAAGAAATTACCGCTGGATCACGAGAAATATGGGAAAACGAGAAAATACCTTTCCTCCAAGGGAAAAGAGTAACTCTTCTTCATTCACAAGCAGTTCAGTGAAAATCACGGAAATGTCTGATAAGGAATTTAGAGCATTCATAATGTCGAAGCTAACAGACATGGAAGAGAAGAGAGATAATGAACTGCTAAAGAGAAAGGA
>NW_006159746.1:950630-963130 GCF_000334495.1 Tupaia belangeri chinensis
TGGACACTGGAGGTGGTGTGAGAGGAGGGTGGGAAGGGACAGAGGGTCAGAAAGAGGGGTGGAAATAATTCTAGGAACTAGAAATTGAAAATTTTTTGTAATGGGCATGATTGGGTCACTATGTAGTGTGTACTGGATGGGAGATCGCATTTTGTGCACTGTGATGATGCTTAGGGAAGGAATGTAAATTGAGATACAAAAAAAAAGTTTCAGGAAAAATAATATATCTATTCAATGACTGCAGTAGGATATGTAGCCCCAGCTAGGTGCTACTTTATAGGATGCGTAAAGTTAGACTTGTGTTCATGGAAATGTGTGTGTCACCTATGTTTGCTATGAGGGTATTTGGATTGATTAGGGTCTTTGGTGATACAATAAAATGTGAGGGGAAGACAGTGTGGAAAGCAAACATAGATACCAGAGACAGTGTGGGAGGAGAGTGGGAGATGGCAGAGGGTAAGAGATAGGGAATCAAGGATGGGGGGGGAGGAAAACATACAGAAAACAAGAAATGGAAGATCATTTGCTGACAATAACATGTTTGTTGATGTGCTTGATTGAGACAATATACAGTGTACTCTGGATGGAAAATCTCATTTTGTATGCTGCAATGATGTCCAGTGAATGAATGCAAATAAATTGAAATAAAAAAAAAGGGGGGGGGAGGTTACAAAGGAAATTACCATGGTGGGTACCTGGAGCTAATCCCAGTGAGAAATCTGGGGAGCCATATGGAACATGGCTCAAAGTCATCTCAATAAAGGGTAAGCAATCTGGGATGCACATACATGAGCTCCATCAACCTCTGAATAAGTGCTCATTCAGGTGCATAATTCTTAAGCACTCAGCCTGCTAAGTAAAGCAGAGAAAAGTATAGAGATATCCATGCTGGCAACTGGAAGTAGAGCAATCATAAGCTTATTTAAGGCTGAAGATAGTTAAGTGTGGCTCACAGAATATCTATCACAATTGAAATGTTCTTAGTAACCTGTTTATTCATTTATCATGTGTTAAATATTTTATATGATATTAAATAGTCTGGATATGGTATTGATTGTCACTTCTTTTGACTATGTGCTATGAATACTACATCAATGATTATCAACATTTTGGGCTTTTGCTTTTTACATTATGATATACAAATTATAATAACCAGTCTTATATTGAAGTAGTCTGTTCATATATATATAGAAATATCACTGTGATAAACAGCTGGCATTCCAATTACTGCATCAAATTATATGCAAGATTTTATGACTTTTGATCTATATTGCAAAGTTGCTCTTCAGAATGACTATACTAATTTATACACTTAGCAATGTGTGTCATTTCTATGGTTTTCTGGCCAATATTAAACAGGGGTAGGGCAGAAGTACACTTGACAGCCTTCAGGATGATTCTGTCACCTCAGTGGGCCTATGAGGTGAATCAATGAACTAATGAGTATTCTCTGGATTTAAGGCCTAATGGAATTTGCTTTGCTAGGTTTTGGACTGGTTTGATACCCATCACCCCTCTCAACAGGATTTTTCTCTCCTAGGCCTGTGCACATTTCATTTTAGAAGCACATAATCTGTCGGATTTTCACAGGTTGACATCTTGAAAGGAATTTTGCTTAAAAATAAATAATACCTTTACTCTCACTCATGTCTAATTTAAGTGATATTTATGTTAGACTTTGGAGTTTAGAGGAATGAGCTAAAATTTGGGGGGTTGTTGGAACAGAATGAATATATTTTGCATGTGAGAAGGATATAAATTTGGGAGTACCAGGTACAGAATACTATGGACTTGATTGTGTCCCTCCAAATTCCTATGTTGAACCCCTAACCCCTAAAGTTCTGCTATTTGCAGCTGAAGGCTTTTAAGAGGTATTAAGGTGAAAAAATACAGGTAGGGATCTTAAGATGGAATTAATGACCTTATAAAAATGAAAAACAGAGTACTCTCTCTCTCCTTCCACCTCCACACCACCCCATGGGAAAACACAGCAAAAAAAGTGGCCAAGTTCAAGCCAGGAAGAGGGCCCTCATCAAAACCTGCCCATGCACCCACCCTTATCTGGGTCTTCCTGGTCTCCATAATTGTGAGAAATAAATTTTTCTGTTTAAGCCACCAAGTCCATGATATTTTGTCATGGCAGCCCAAGCAGACTCATATATCTAGTGTAATTCCACATGTGATATTTGATGCCTCAGATGACATACTGGCTGATACCAGCATACCAGACAAGGATGAAGTTGGAGGGACAAGATAGCTGAGGTGTGAATATGAGAGTTAATATGGACAAACCTTTACTAATGCAAAACAACAAAGCAGAGCAGTGAGGAGGGCAGATATATTTCTCAGATTTAACTCTCTACCACAGACTACACTGAGGTATGATTCCTCTTTACAATCCTCCTGGAGAAGTACTGAATGCCCAGGAAAGGATCTGCTGGATCTGGGTCCAGCTCATTGTGCTTTGTGTCTTTCTCAGTCTCCCTTCTCTTTTCTCCCTCTATCTTGGCCCACATGTGTTGGCTTTTCTTTAGGCATAAACACTTTCATTGTTGCTTTAGGCTCTGCCTTCTAGGGGACTTGGGCTAAGAAACATATTTTCTATATAGAGCATCCATTTTTATTATGACATAAAGAAATCTAACGAATTGACCAAAAACAAAAATAACATGTACAAATTATCAAGTTGGGTCATTTTATGTTTGAGATAGCTATTCAGGTAGCATTATCTTTTATAAGGCAAATGATAATATTTTCAATTATAGTCCTTTTTAAAGAATTATTCATTTAATTTCATTAATCACTATTATAATTTTTTTTGTTGATTTGCTATAGGGCACGTGCATCACCAGTGATAAAGAGAGACAGAGAGACAGAGACAAAAAGAGAGAGAGGGAAAAAGTGACAAAGCAAGTCTGGGATTTGAACCACAATCAACCATGTGGAAGTCCAGCGTCTCAACCACCACACCACCTGCTGGTGGTATATATTCTTGTATGAAAGCATGATAAATAATAAAACATACTTAAAAGGATTTATGACTTTTAGACAACCATACTAAAGTAAATTAGGAACAAAGAATAATGTAATGGGAGGTCTCAAATACAGAGTCCTTGAACACATTTGTTTTAATGTTTATCACTGACATAGATTTATTTAATTTTGTTTTATTTTACTTTTAGGTTGTTGCCACAGGGTACATTTGCTTGCTAAAGTGAAACAGTGAGAGAGAGTGAGAGGGAAAGTGAGAAATCACTCCCCTGGAGAAACAGCCATGCCACAACCCTTTCTCTTACCTTTTCCTCCTGGGATTTTGGGCATGCACACACGTGCATCCAGCACGATCCTCAAGCTGCCAGGTCCAGGACTTGAACTGTGGTCATCATACATGTGGGAGTCCAGCATCGTAACCACCATGCTACTATCTAGCCCTACACATAGATTTATTTTTAAAAAATTAAAATGTATGTGTAAATAGTGAGACATGAAGAGAAATACATAATAAATAAAATTAAGACTCAGAATGAACATATTCTATAATGTGAAGTGTCTATCTTGTGGTGAATGCTAAAATGTTTTGAAAGGTTAATTAACAAGTCTGGAAATATTGATAATAACATTGAACGTTAACTTCCAGGATTTAAACAGAACGATTGGATTATAGCGACACCAAATTCAACAAAAGAGAGATTAATTACAAGAGACTGAACTGGTAAAATAGAATTTTATGATTTTTGACTAAAGCATTACTGATTGATTTTCTTCTATGCTTTATCTTCCAGATTTAAGGATTATTATTTTCTTTTGAGTGTTGATAGGTTCAGCCATTTATCAGTTTTTTAATTGAAGTGTAAACTTTTCTCCTCCCCTGACCCCTCTGCAATTGGATCATATTTGTGAGCATTCTTATTTTGTGGCAGAATGGTTGTTTACAATAATATCTGTTGCACTGTTTTAGAAATTGAATTCTTATGGGCCTTTGTGCAAATAACAGACCAAATTATTTTTTATCATTTATTTACTTATTTTTACATTTTTCCACATTTACTTTACATATCAAAAATTTTTTGCTCCTACTCCATAGTTCTTGGCAGTTAGCAAACTTTCAAAATTTCAAAAAACTGAGTTTTAAAGATAATGTTCAAAATATTTGTTATAATTTTGTTTGTGACTCTATAACAGAGACAATATGGTTTTAAAAATTTTTGAGAAAATATTTACATGTCAACCACTCAAACTGCTAAAAAGCAAATGCCCGGCACACAAGCAACACATAAACCTTCTCAATTCAGCCCTGCCTACCAAATATTCTATGATATAACATCTACTAGCAAAGATCAGTCTCTTTTTCTTCCTTCAAAGTCTTCCTCAAGATAATACTCTGGTTGTGGTTGCTCTTTCACAATCTCTGATTACAATGCTGTGCTGGAAAAGTCCAGGTTATTTTATGGTACAAATTCTTTTATATAGCTTCTCTAATCCTTTCTGCCAGCCAGAATTATTTATGGTGCAAGGTCATCTTTCCGAGAGTTTCTATTGGCTTACTTGAGATCTATCTTAGTTCCATAATTTTCTGGCTAATCTTCAGGTATGACATTCCAGCCAAAACCCTCTCCAGTAATGAGTATTTCCAATTTCTGATTCAATGTAACAGACATTACTGAATGTCTTCAAATAACCCTTCTGCCACAAAATAAGAATACTCCCAAATATTTTCCAGTTCCAGAGGGGTCAGGAAGGAAGAAAAGTTTGTTTCTATTTAAAGAAATCAACAAACAAGAAGAAAAAATATTTTAACAAATTGCTGAACCTATCAACAGCTCAAAAAATAATAAAAATCCTTAAATTGGGAAAACAAACTGTAGTTTAAAATAATCAGTAATGTTATATTCAAAAGTCATAAAATTATATTTCACCAGTTCAGTCTTATGTTCATTATTTCTTCTGTTGAATCTGCAGTGTCACTGTGACCCAATCTTTCCATTTAAATCCTGGACGTTAACATTCAAAGTTATTATTGATATTTTTTGTTCCTACCATTAAGTTGGTCATTTTCTTGGTTACTTTTTGTTCTCTTATTTCTATATGTGTGTCATTAGTTTTCCTGGTACAGTACTCCTTTCAGAACTTGAAGAGTGGGTCTGCTACTGGCAAATTCTTCAGATCTTGTTTATCTGAGAATGTTTTCATCCTTTCTTTGCATATGAAGAATAATCTTCCTGGATATAGTATTCTTGGTTGAAACTGTTTTTCACTTGACACTTTGAATATATTTTCCCATTCTTTCCTTGCTCACATTGTATCTGATGAGAGGTCAGATGTTAGCCTGATGGGATAACCTTTATAAATAATCTGACATTTCTCTCTTGCCAATTTTAGTGTCTTGTCTTTGTGGATTTGGCCAATCTGGCTATGATGTGCCTTGCAGAAGATCTTCCCAGGCTGATTCTATTAGGGGTCCTTTGTATTTCTTGGGTCTGGAAATTTGAATGCCTCTCTAGAGTTGGAAAGTTTTCTTTCAGTATTTCATGGAATATATTGTCAATGCACTTATCAGTTTCTTCACCTTCTGGGATACTGATTTTCCAGATACTTGGGTTCTTAACAGTATCTAGTATTTCTCATATACTATTTTCATTTTTTTGTGTTATTTTTCTTAGGGTTTTTTTTTGTTGTTGTTGGTTGTTTTTTCTAGGTCAGAAGTTTTGCCTTCAATACCCAAGATTCAATTTTCTGCATGGACTAATCTGCTTTTAATACTTTGAGAGAGGTTTTGATTTCCTGTATTGCAGACTTCATCTTTAACAGCTCTACTTGATTCTTTTTTTATGGAGTGTATTTCCAATTATGCAAGAACTTCCTCACCTCCTGGAACTCATTCTCTCTTTTCTCCTTCATCTGCAGGAGTTCATTGTCTCTCAGCTCTTGCATCTCCTTTAGTTTTGTCACTATGAATATTTTGAAATCTCTATCAGACATTTCAAGGAGTTCTACTGTACTGTTTGTGGATGATGGATTGTTCTTTTCTCTTGGGGAGAGATACTTTCTTAGTTACTTATATTTCTTGTGCCTCTGTAGTGGTTTCTGGTCATTCTGTGAAAAAAAAAAAAAATTCCTCCTCAACTGTGCTTTGCAATGTGGTATCCACAGAAAGAGATTATGAGTTCAGATTTCCAAAAAGAAGTTTCTTCCTTAAAGCACGAGGTTCAATAAGCATTGAGGATTTCAATGACGCTAAAAGTATTCAGATGTTTGGCACTGTGCACCTAGGCCTATCTGGACACTCAGCATGTGGAGAGTAAAGACCAGAGTGGGAAAGTAAGTTTTACAGAAATAAAATCAAAAGAAAAAAAAAAAGTAACTAGACAAAATAAACCAAAAAAGAGAACAAAAAATATATTTTAAAGGTAAAAAATGAAAACTGTGCAATGTGCTAGTGTGCCACAGACACACACCAGGACACACCTCAGATTTTAAATAGTTTCTAAAATTAGCAAGAAAAAGAAAAGGCCCAAGGTGAGAAGAAGTGGTTTAAAAATTAAATAAATAAATACATAATTTAAAGATAGAGTGCAAAACAGACAGACAGAGACAGAGAGAGGACAGAGGTTGCCCTACCTTTTCTGAGTATTTCCAGGGTCTGGAAAATGAAGTTTAGAATATAGCTTCCCCGAACACACCAGAACATACCTCAGATTTAAAATGGTTTCTTGACTGAGTATTTCAGAGGTCTGGACAATAACAGACCAAATTGAGACTAAATATATATATATATATATATATATATATATATATATATATATATATATATTCAAATACATTAGATTATGCTTCTCTTTAGTAAAAGGGAGAATGGAGAGAGAAAAAAATATTTTAGAAGTAAATTACAGTGCACTTGTTACTAAACTTTAGCTTTGTCCATATATTTAGTTTAATTAAAATATTTTATGAATCAATAAAATGTGAAAAAAATGTAGTATGGAAGGGAAGGGAAGGAGGAAGAAAAAGTGTAAAAGTACATTTAATTGACAAAAAGTGAGAAGCTACTTGTTGATGATAATGTATATAGTAATGTCTTTATCTTCACTGATATGTATGGCATTCATGCTGGAAAAAGAAATTATGTACACTGTAAAGATACAGGTGATTAAATGCAAATTTTTTTTAAAAATTTTATAAAGGTTAGTTTTTTCAAAGATAAATTGAAACCTCACATTTGGTTCAGAAATTCAAATGCATAAGAATTGGATAGAAAGAACTTACTGGCAGTAAAGATTAAATCTAGGAATTTTAGTTGGTCACAAAATTCACGTTAACACCTTCTTTCGGAAGAGTCATTAGGGCCAGCTGGTGCCATGGTGGTTAAAGCAGCTAGATCCCCCATAGTCAACTGAACAGTTCAAGTCTCAGACCTGGTGGCTTGAAAACCACACCAGGCACATGTGCCCAAAATCCTAAAAGGAGGGAGAGATGGAGGAGAAAGGACCATAGTGTGACCATCCCTCATGAGGGGATACTTACTCACTTTTCCCCTCTTTCTTTTTCACATATACCCTCTAGCAAGCACACATACCCTCTTGCAAATTTTAAAAAATAATAATAAGATACATTAAAAGGATCACATTGTTGAAATAACTTAAAAGATATAGTCTATCATGCTCAATTTTGTAAAATGTTTTTCTAGGAATATCCTGTCTACCTAGACCTAAGAGACAATGTGAATTGGAATACTTTTAAAATAATGAATATATTCAAACAAGTTAATTCTAAAATATTCATGATCTGAAAAACATGTATATAAAGAATGAATGGTTGAAAAGACTAGGAATGTTTTATCTAGAGAAACAAAGGCCCCTAGAGGATTTTTAGCTATCTCGAAACAATCAAAATTAGAAAAAGATAAAGACTTACGTATTTCAGGTCATTCTAAAAGAAATTTCCAATGATGATAGCCAACATCAGAATAAGAAATCCTAGATGTCAATGAGCTCCCCAGTGACAGGAAGTATCTAAACAGAGGTTGATGACCATTTATTTCATCTGTCACTCATATGTCTGCACTGCAGCTGGAAGGGTGGATCAATGGCATTTGTGGTTCCCTTTAAACCTAGGTTGACTGCTGGTAACTCCAATTTAATTTGGAAATTTTGAAAAGTTCAGGTCATAAAAACAACCTGTAAAATATTATTTTAAAAACATGTCATTATGTGAACTCACCTCAGTAAGTTTTTTTTTAAGTAAAAAAAAATATATATATAATAATAAATCCACACAAAACTTCAAAGCTTACGAGAACCAGACAACTATGTTATGCAATCGATTGAACTGCACTCTTATTTTAAATGTAATCGGCAATTAGAAAGCTTTAATATCCAGAAAGAGAAGATGTACCGTGTTCATATAACTTGCAGAACTGAAATTTGATTCAAATGGAAAAAAAAAAAATTTCTGTACTGTTTGTGAAAACTAGGGCTATCCCAGCAAGGGTGGGGATTCCAAGGGGCAAGCAGGGACTTCACACTCTAAAACATCAGAGAACGACCAAAGCAATTACATAGCCCAACACCTTTACAGAAAATTTAGTTCACCAAAGCCAGGAGTAGAATCAGAAAGAGTAAGCAATGGAAAGACAACACAAACAGGAAGCAGAAATGAGATGTGCCCACAGTCTGGTCAGGGAAATAAAGGTAGGATCTGGGTGACAGCCTAGAACTGAGTTCCTGAGGTACCCATTTAGAGAAAGTTTTCTGAATATTAGGTTGGAAGCTCACAGCATAAAAAATGAAAAATAAATATGAGTGTATGTGTCTATTTGTTTAACTATTTTTAAAAACTCCTTAATAGAAGATCAGAACATTTATTTTTTTCTCTTTCATTTAATATACTTTATTTTCTAAAATAGTAGTCATTTAAAATACATTTATTTTATTTAATGTTATTACTGCCAATAGGAATGATTAACAAACCTGGACCAACCCCTTCATTCATTTTTTTCTTTTAATTTTACTAGTCTGTAAATAAAAAAATCTGGAAACGACTGGCCCATAATAACTCTTCACATTTACAACTTGCTTTTGTGAGGCAGTCAGAATGATATGCTAAGTTTGAACTAAAAAAAAAAAAAAAAGTTTAAAAAGAATGAATTTATGTAGCAAATGCAGTATAAGGAACTGTACAAATCATTTTCATCATACTAAGTAACTTCATTAATGTTCAACTATTCAAATGTTTAAAATCTGAATGAATGCCAGGTAGACATATTTTTCTGTGAGTAGTACATGCTCATTTACAAAATACAAATAAGGAAAAAGAAAAACCTCGAAGTTGAATTTTTTTTTTTTTTTTGGAGAGGTTTTTTGCTATAGGGCACGTGCACTCGCCAGACAGACAGAAAGAGACAGAGAGACAGAAAGCAGGAAATCACCCCCCGGGGGGATGCCCACGCCGCAATCCCTTCTCCTCCATTCTCCTCTCGGGATCTTGGGCACGCACACACACACGCCCAGCGTGAGTTTAAGCCACCGGGTCCGGGACTCGAACCGCGGTCGACTACGTGGGAGTCCAGCGACATAGCCATTACGCTAACTGCTGGTCCCTAAGTTGATCATTTTTAATATTTAAATTTAACAGCCTTCAAATATTACAACATTATCTGTAAACATTTTTATTTTATGTAAACATTTTTAAATGTATTATATGAGCTCTCAATATTTCAATCTCAAATAAAATGTCTATTGCATAAAGGGATAATTTGAATCGTGTGATTATGATTGAGTCCTAACAGGACTCATTTCAACCCATGTATCAAGTCTTTGGAAGTTTCAAATAAATCATGAGAGTTAATGCTAGGCATATTTACACTTGTAAAATCTAAGAGATAGTTGGGACCAGCAGGTGACGAACTGGCTATGTCGCTGGATTACCATGTAGCCTACCACGGTTTGAGTCCCAGAGCCGGAGGTTTAAACTCACTCTGGGTGCGTGTGCGTGCATACCCAAGATCCCGAGAGGAGAATGGAGGAGAAGGGATTGCGGTGCGGCCATCCCTCCTGGGGGTGGGGAGTGATTTCTCGCCCTGTCTCTCTCTTTCTGGTGAGCACATGTACCTTATAGCAAAAACCTCTCCAAAAATAAGGAAAAAATCTAAGAAGCAGTATGTTAGTCACTAGGCCACAAACAACCACATATTTTTAATGAGCCTGTTTTTAAATCTATTATGAGGTAAAAATTTAAAAATGGGTGATAAATACAACTTAAAGTTGTCTTTATTATTGAAAATTATATATATCAGCCATGTCACATCATAATATGAATATGGAACCAAATATGATTTGATTAAATAATATTCATAAACAAATGAGTCTAAATGTGTATATAAAAATCTTAGCATTTTTACATTATTTATTTTCAGTTTTACTGAGTAAATATCCTATAGAATAAAGTTCTAATCGATAGAATGTTAGATAATATATTGCCTACCCTCATTTTTATCTCACCACCAATATTAGAGATGTACATGTTAAAAATGTAGAAATTGAACATGGCATATGACACTCACATAAAATACAGAAATACCATTTCTGCAAGAGCTAAATTAGAAGCCCAAAAACAGTGTGTCATTTTCTTTTACAAACATGTTCCAACTTAAGAAAGCAGCATGTTAAGCGTAAATCTTAATATATGAACTGCCTTTGGGAATAAAATAGATTCTAGATGACTAAGTTGATTCAAAAATAACTTTCCATTCGTTATTTTTAAGAATTATTGAAGAAAAGTTTAACATCAGTTCACCATAATACTTTCAGCCTGATAAATCCAAGTGTCACCAAGGAAAAGTTGGTTTATCTCATAACATTTACATTAAATCGTTTCATTTTTCAGATAATTTTACTCCAACTCTTCTGCCAATATTGGAGGAAGAAATGGAATCTTTTCTCTGCATAATTTTCCTCCAGCAGATTGCCATCGCCAGCAGCAATAGGTTAAAAATAGATGCACAGTGACTCTTAGCATATTACTGGTAATAAGCAGCACAGAGCCGGGGTTAACACAGAGGTCACTTAGGGCCATTCTATGCAACAGTTCTACAGTAATATTTTGCAAATATCTATTCCCTGGAGTTTGAAAAATGTAATGTCTTCCCTAAGATTTCTGAAAATTCCCAGGAGTATATATTCTCAAATCTAACTTTGAGCTTCTGTTGCCCATACTGTATTGAGGTTGCCTTTTCATATCATGCAAGCTATTTCTAGTCTGCCTTGTGCAAACCTAGACATGAAAACCAGCCCTCTTTTTTTTTTTTTTTAGACAGATTTTTTTCTATAGGGTACATGCGCTTGCTGGAGAGACAGAAAGTGAGAAATCACCCCCCAAGAGGGGATGGGCACACCACAGTCCCTTTTCTTCCATCCTCCTCTCAGGGTCTTGGGTACACATGCACATGTGCCTTGTATGAGTTTCAAGCCATCGGGTCTCGGACTCAAACTGGGGGGTATAGTGATGTCACCATTATGTCATCTGCTGGTCCCCAACTCTCTTAAATTCTGAAAATTTCACTCACCCATTTGTTTTTGTATCATGTCCTAAGGCAAAAACCTCTTAAACCAAAAAAAAAAATGAAAAACAGAAAGAGTTGGCATATTAAAAATATTTCTATCACAGAAACACAAACAACATAAATTTTAATTGCCTCAAGGTAGGCAATTTTAGATATTCTTCTCAGACATCTCCTCATTGCCTATTCTCCTTTTCCCCTTCTTTCGTCTCTTTTCAGTAGATGACCATTTAAAAAAAATATAAACTGAACTCCAGCCTCCTACCATACTATTTTAGCCTCCATTCTACTTTCCTCTTTTCTTCATATATGATATATCTCTGTTTTGATCTTCCATGGAGTAAAATACATACTTTTTAAAAATATCTTTGGGGCCAGAAGATGGCATGGTGGCTAAGGCACTAGACTCCCACATGGCCTACTGTGGTGGCTTGCTTTCCCAATTTCCCTTTCATTCTCTGGTCAGATTGAGTATTAATAAGTAAAATTAAATAATTCTTAAAAAAATCTTTAATACAGAGATCAAGTTCCTCTTAATAGCAGTGCCTTTCATGGCGTCCATAAAACCAACATCAAAGAGTCATTCCTTCAGGATTAAAAGATGATTCTCAGTTTAGAGGTTCCACCTAAAATTCTAAATTACTTAGAATGACAAAACTTTAAGCTATTATGATTCAAATATCAGGACCAGCAGACACTGTAATGATTACATCACTGGACTCCCATGTAGTTGACTGCAGTTCGAGTCTCAGTCCCCAGTGGCTTAAACTAATACTGGGTGCATGTGTGTATGTGCCCAAGATACCAAGAGGAGAACAGAGGAAAGGGTTTGCAGCCAGCTCATCCCCCTTGGGAGGTGATTTCTTTCTGTCTGTCTCTGTCTGTTCAGTAAGTGCATGTACCCTATAGTAAAATCCTCTCTTAAAAAGAAAAAAATATATATTTC
>NW_006159746.1:963685-975363 GCF_000334495.1 Tupaia belangeri chinensis
GTGACCATGATGGGGAACTAATTCCCTGGAGATGAATCAGGCAATTAGGCCCTACCAAAGAACACACATATCTCAAGGAGTTGGAGACATAAGGCAGGTAACAGTGTAAAGGCAGAAGTTAAAGTTCATGAGCCCTACACGTACTTGTTATGTGTGTTCATCTGACTCAAGTATTCTTACCTTAAGCCCAACCATACTGGGGCCAATCTGTTATTAAGACTGTCCCTTAGTGTCCCAAAGAGTTCTTTAGCAATTTACTCAGATACACTTGTATAATATTTTTCTTTATTTTGTCATAAGCAACCCCCAAAACAGGTAAGTACATCTCCACTTCCACTCGTGAACGAGTACCAGAATCCAGTATTAACCTCCTAACATAAACAATGAGAAAGCTAGAAAAGAATATAGAAATCAAGAACTATTTTCAGATATTAAACTATAGGTAGTACAAGGCAGTGATGCCAGAGAGAAAAAAGTTACAAATTAGGTAAACATTGTGATCGTCCATATTTTCCACCTTGAAACAATTACCAGAAAGCAGCATAGGGGAGAGGCTTCCAAAATAGTCTAGAGTAAAGAACTCTTAGGGAGGTAAGAGTGCCTAAGATTTCCAGGGCAGAATTCCTGAGAGAAAATATGCAGAGAAAAAGTACTAGAAACTTATCTTGGGGTAACTTTAAGCCTGTGGCTGAGCAGTATTCTGTGCATAGCTAGAAAAAAATTCTAAGAAAAGAAAATATACAGAAAACTGTAAATTAAAAAAAATAACTAAATATCATAAATGATCTGAAATCAGTTCAGTTTCCAACAGCCAGAGTAAAAGATCCCTGTAAACACAAAAATTAATTATAGAAACTACCTAAGGGTCAGACATTAGAATTGGGGCTAATATAAAGGTTACACTTTACTCACTTTAAAAGATCTTTAAAATAAGCCTCCCAAATAGTCTAAGTGATAGAGTAATATGCTCTGGCAGAACAAAGGCCAATAATTTTTATAGGTGAACAACAAAATCTAAGCATTCAAAAATAGATAATTTTAAATGTCTGGTATTCAATAAAAAATAACTGAATATGTAAAGAAGAAGGAAAGATGTGACCAATAACCAGGAGAAAAAAAAGCCAGTAGAAATACACTTAGACGGGACAGAGGTGATAAAACTAGCAGTTAAAAATGGTAAAACACTTAACTTAAATATACTATCTATGCTCAAGGATATAAGAAACAATTAAAATAAATGAGTCAGAAGATATAAAAATGAACCAAATAGAAATTCAAAAGCTACAAAAATAAAATTTCTGAAATAAAAATGTCACAAGATAAATTAATAGAAGTAAAATATCAGTGAATTTGAAGGCATAGTAATAAATGAAATACAGAGAGAGGAATAAAAAACTGATTGGAAAAAGAAGACCAAATCCTCAATAATACATTGGAAAACATCATAAGATTTTTTTTCGGGGGGGGAGAGAGGTTTTTGCTAATAGGGCGCGTGTGCTCGCCAGAGAGACAGAGAGAGACAGAGAGACAGAAAGCGAGAAATCACCCCCAAGGGGGGATGGCCATGTTGCAATCCCTTCTCCTCTTGAGATCTTGGGCATGCACGCACACGCACCCAGTGTGAGTTTTAAGCCACCGGGTCCGGGACGCGAACTGTGGTTGACTACATGGGAGTCCAACAGCATAGCCATTGCACTAACTGCTGGTTCCAGCATCACAAGATTTAATACATGAGTAAGTAAAGCCCCCAAAGGAAAATAAGAACAGGAAAAACAGAAGAAGTAAAACGATATAGATATCAAAAATCTTTATTCATCGGAAATACAGTCCTGGGTTTGCTGTGTGACACAGAAATAACACACTGCACATAGGAAGTATGTTACTCATATGGTGACCCCAGTTTGAATACTCAGGTCAGTCTTCCTGAAACACAATGACAACACAAGGTCTGAGGGACTGGTGGACTAGAGAAAGGGAATCACATGACCCTGTCTATGCAGGGTGCTTCTCTCTCTCCTCTTCCTCTTTCTCTCTAATGCACATACACACGTTCTATTATAAATAAAGAAAATGATATTAACAGAAAAAAAAGGAAATGGGCCAAATTTATCCAAATTTGATCAATTTATAAACCCACAGACCAAATATGCTGAACAAGTTCCAAATAGGACAAGAAAGAAAATCATGAACCCAGCCTATGGCTGGATCCCACATGGTCAACTATATGGTCTGAGTCCCAGACTTGGTGGCTTGAGAAACACATTAGTTGGAAGTACATGTGTGTCCAAAATCCTGAAGGAAGGAGAAATGGAAGAGAAAGGATTGCTCCATGTCCATTCTCTACTGAAGGTTTGTTCTTTCTCTCTGTGTCTGCATCTCTCTCTCTCTCTCTCTCTCTCTCTCTCTCTCTCAAGCATATGTGCCCTCTAGCAAATGGAGAAAAAATAAAGGAAAAGAAAATCACACCAAAACCAATCCTAACAAATTGCTGAAAATCAGCAATGAAGAGAAAAAATTAGGACAGAAAAAAAATAAAAAGATAAATTATTACAGTATAACAGGAATGACTGCAGATTCCTATCACGAACTATGCAATTTGAAAGTCAATTAGACTGCAGTCTTTAAAGAGCTTAAAGTGCCGGTGGAGGAGGGTGTGCAGTGTCAGTCTAGAATTCTATATTCAGAAAAAAAATAAACTTAAAAAATGAAGGCAAGGGACTAGCAGATGGGTATAAAGGTTACATCGTTGGATTCCTACATAGTGGACCACGGTTTGAGTCCCAGACCTGGTAGCTTAAAACTCACATCAGGTGTGTGTGTGCGTGTGTGAAAAATCTTGAGAGGAGAATGGAGGAGAAGGGACTACGGTTTTGCCATCCCTCCTGTGGGATGATTTTTCACTTTCTGTCTCTCTGCCTCTCCAGTGAGCACATACACCTTATACCAAAAATCTCTCTCTTTAAAAAAAAAGGGGGGGGGAACAAACAGAAAACTAAAGAATTGTACTACAGGAAATTGATGAAAAACGTTCTTCATGTCAAATAAAAATGACACAAAGAAAAAACTCGTATCTAGAAAAGAAACAAAGAATGCTGTAAGTGGTAAATATGTGGGTAAATATGTTATTATTTAATCTTTTAAAACTGCGAATACTATCTTTATTGTCCTCACATGGCTATAATATGTGCTGCACATGTCCACATACGTGTACATGTGTATCATACTGCTTTTCCCTCTTGGCCTCTTAAAGTGTTAGCATTGGCCTGCATTATCCCTGCAAGCTTTGTTGTCAATGTCTCCAAAGTTATGGTAGTGACATCTTGAAGCATAAGAGATGCCCTTCAATGAGATTTGGCAGTTGCTGCCAGAATATCAAGACATAACTAAAAGCTAAAGAAATACTTTTTATGAAAATAGGATGAAGACCTAAGGAAAAGTGAATAATTTCTTTTAATTTTAAAATTTGTGTGACTTTTCCTTACTCACCATTCATTAAAACTACCTAAAAATGTCTTAAAGGAAATAGATATAGCACCATATTAAAACATGAATATGCTCAGCTTTGGCCAAGTGAGTAGCCTAAAACACTATTTCCTTTCATCTTTATAATACTCTGTAAGGTAAAAACTAAAACTTTCTTTTAATAAATGTGGAAATTAAGTAACTCACCCAAATTCAATGTTTATTAAAGTTCAAACCTAAGTTTGTGACATCATTAACCTCAGGGACTCTTGAATAATTATAAAAATTAAATAAAATGCATGCAAACAAAAAAATGAATGCAAACAAACCAGAAAAAAAAATTTTAAGGAGTTCACCATAAATATCAGATTTCATTCATCAAATGAAGAATATTCCTCCTACCCAAATTAATCTACATATTTAATGTAATTCCTATAATTTACAAGAAACATTCTTCACAGATCTAGAAAAGACAATTATGGGATTTATCTTGAATCATAAAAGACCCCATATTGCCAAAACCATTCTGTGAAAGAAGAGCGGAGTAGGGGACATTTCACTTCCTGACCCCAAAATATATTACAAAGCTGTGATAATCAAATCAAAACAGCATGGTATTGGCACAAAAAGAGACATAAGGACCAATGGAGCAGAGTGGAGACCGCAGGGGAAAAAAAACAAACATACAACCAACTTATCTTTGACAAAGAGTACCAGTCAATCCAGTGGGAAAAGGAAAACCTCTTTAGCAAATGGTACTGGAAAAACTGGGTATTCACCTGCACAAAGATGAATCTTAACCCCTGCCACCATTAACAAAAATCAACTCAGAGTAGATCAAAGATCTAAACCTAAGACCACAAACAATAGAACTACTAGTAAAAAACACTGAGGAGACTCTGGGAGACATTAGGGTAGGCCATTACTTAAGTAAGACCCCCAAAGTACAGGCTATAATCCCCAAAATAGATGAGTGGAATTAAATCAGATTAAGAAGTTTCTGCACAGTAAAGGACACTGTCACTAGTGTGAATTGACACTCCTCAGAATGGAAGAGAATATTTGATAACTGTGCTCGGATAAGGGACTGATAACCAGAATACACAGGGAACTCAAGCAGCTTACCTGGAAAAAAAAAAAAAAAAAGATTAACCTAATTAAAAGATGGGAAAATGAGCTGAATAAACAACTCTCTAAATGAACAGCCAAAAAGCATATGAAGAAATGTTCAACATGTCTCATCATAAGGGAGATGAAGTTCAAAACCACAATGAGATACCATCTAACCCCAGTCAGAATGGTAAAGATTAAAAAAGAAAAATTATAAGTGCTGAAAGGGATGCAATGAAAGGGGAACACTCCTACACTGTTGGTGGGATTGTAAATTGGTCCAGCCACTGTGGAGAACAATATGCAGGTTCCTCAAAGACCTTTAAATAGAATTACCATATGATCCAGCAATTCCACTCCTGGGTATCTACCCAAAGGACAGGAGAATGCTCAATCAGAAAAACGCTTGCACATCTATATTCATTGCAGCCTTATTCACAATTGCTAAGACATGGAACCAACCCAAATGTCCACAAACGGATGAATGGATTGAAAAAGTGTGGCACATATACTCCATGGAACACCATTCAGCCATAAAAAAACAACAAGATCCTGGAAGTTGATAGAAAGTGGATGAATATGGAAGATTTGTTGCTGAGTGAAGCAAGTCAGGCTATGAAAGAGAGACATTGTATGTCTCCCCGTAACATATACTGACTGTCAGCACTCTGTGGCAGAGACTGAAAGAATGTAGGACATATAAGCCTTAAAAATTATAATGGGGACCAGCAGGTGGTGTGGTGGTTAAGGCGCTGGACACTCCCACATGACTGACCAGGGTTCAAGTCCTGAATCTGGTGGCTTGCTTTCTCACTTCCTCTCTCTCTCACTCTCACCCTCTGTCTCTCTCTGGTCAAACTAAAAAATAAATGAATGAATGAATAAAATAAAATAATTATTTTTAAAAAAATTATTATGAACACTAGAACCAAAGTGGAAAGTGTGTGGAAGGGTAAGAGCATAGGAAAGGAAATTTGGGGAAAAAAATGGAGAGGTAAGGCATTTGTGGGATGCAGATATGGTTTATTATTTGTTGATGAGGACGTGCATATGTCCTCAACTGGGCTGGACTGAGGTGTGTGTCACTCTGGGTAAAGTCTCTTCAGAATCTAAATGATGTATAGCGATTAATGTATAAATAATAATTAAAAGTAATAAATAAAAAATATTAAAAAACAAGAGCATCCTATTTTAGATTCATTAGTTATGTGTTCCAAACTGCATTACATTACACAATGCCATGAGAATCCAAAGGTCTGGTCAAATCATTTCAGTATAATAATTGTGCCCAATAAAGGAAAGATGTCCAAATGTCAGCTAGATGAGCCCAGGTTCAAACACGTCTCCTTAACAGTACCTAAAAGCTCTCTGAATTCAGGTCATTATGGGAAATAAAAAAGATGAATGAACAGAACTCTATTTCTTCATGGACTAAGTCACACAAAACTGCTTAAATTTTAGCCCAAGTATTCACACTTGCTACTTCATCACGTGTGTTGAAATATGCATTTTTCTATTTCAATATGAAACCCAAATGCTAGCATGGTGACAAATATTCTCTCTAACTTGACTTCAATCAGTTCAAGGCTATGCCTCTTGGGATAATGACCCTAGTCTCCCCTTTTTTTCCTTTCTCTTTTTTCTTTTTTTTTTTTTCCCCCAATTCCCTATAGAGCACATGCCCTAGCCAGAGAGAAATAGGAAAAGTAAGATAGATAGCACCTCTTCAGGGGTGATGGCCATGATGTAATCCCTTCCTCTCCATCCTCTCAAGATTTGGGGCATGCAGGGACCAGCAGATGGCATAATGGCTTTGTCACTGGACTCCTATGTAGTCTACCGCGGTTCAAGTCCAGGACCTGGTGGCTTAAACTCATGCCAGCCGCGTGTGTGTGCGTGCCCAAGATCCCGAGAGGAGAATGGAGAATGGCCATTGCCCCTTGGGGGCTGTTTTCTCGCTTTCTGTCTCTCTGTCTTTCTGGCAAGCGAACATGCCCTATAGCAAAAACCTCTCAAAAAAAGAAAAAAAGATTTGGGGCATGCATACACACTTTCTTGGCATGTTTCTCAAGCCACCAGGTCCTGAACTCAAACTGCACAGTCAGTCATATGAGATCCAGCCACTTTAACCACCACACCACTGGCTGGTCCAACCTGAATCCCTTTAACATGTCTGCTTCAGAAGGCTCAATGCCACCAAAAGAATTTCTGTTCAGCTGACTCGATTATGAGTCCCTGCTCTCCCTTTTGTTAGAGACTTCCATTATTACTTTGTGAAAAATTGCCATTATAAATCTTTCTCTGTCCCTTTAAGGCCTATCATCTACAAGCCAGGAATGTCTTCCTGAAGGAGCTGAAAGCCCTCCCTTGAAATAAGAAAGATGATCTCTGTCTCTGTAGAAGCTTAGGAGACTTTGTTAAGCACAAGTTAAACACAGATTGCCTAATCACATTGACCAAACTTCCCATACCCAATGTCCTTCAGTGTTTTCCTTTAACATAGCAGTTAAAAAGTTTCCCACGTTTCAGTTCAGCAGAACTGAGCTTAGTTTATCCTAGACTCTCTTTCTCCTATTGCAGTAGTCTAAATAAAATCTGCCTTGCTCCATTAACAAACATCTGACTCTTTCTCTGACAGAGGTCACATTTCTTTATTTCACAGGTAAACTTGCCTTCTACTTTACAAAGAAAATCTAAATTATCAGTGGTGATCTCCCAGTTTTCAGATATTCAGCCAACATGCTTGTTCACAACGACAGACACTTGCCTTTTCTCCTCTGATTCCAGAAAGGGTGTCTCTCCAATTTAAGGCCAGCATATTTGCATGTGCTCTGATATTCAGTTCTCTTCTGAATAATCCCACCCCCTTTTTTTCTTTATTCATGATAGATCACATGTGCACACATGTGAGACTGAGAAAAAGGGAGAAAGGAGAAAGAGAGATGAGAACCTCCATGGAGACTGGCCATGCCCTGATCCCTTCCTCTGTCCTCTAGTCCCTTGAATCTTGGGCACCTGCACACATGCCTGGCATGTTCTAGGCTGGCGAGGCTGGAGTTATGAACCAATATCACCACGTGGGATCTGGCTTCTCTTAAGCAGTGCGTTACTACTGCACCACAGAGCTGGCCCATTTCGTTCTTTAATATATCTCATCTCCTGACTTCTAAAGTTGGCTGCTTCCTCTTGGCCTATAGAATACTCAGTCTCTCCCATTTTGAAAAGATTTTAAACTTTCTCTGCTCTTCTATTTAACTCTTGTTTCCATCTGATTTCTCCCCTCTTCCTATCCATAATTCTTTAATGAATTACATCCATTCTTCAACTCCTGCTGCTTTTAAATATCTACCCTTTCCCCCTTCAACTTCTCAAGGAAGAGAACTTCTCAAGGAATAGAACTTCTCAAGGAATCTCGTGGACTTTTCCTTGCTAGTTACTAATGGTTTCCTAAGTGCTTATTCGAAAGACAACTTTTCAGTGCCTATGAGGCTTCTGGGCTGCACTGAAAAGTGCTGACCATTAACACATTCCTGATACACTTTCATTTACTCCCTTGACCTTGTTAGCACACATAGCCTTCGTTTTCCATTTTTTTCCGCGTACTCTTCATGTGTACATTACCATTAGATCAAGGCATCTAACCTTGGTCTTTTCATCCCCTGGTTCCTCCATGAATGAAATCACTAATTTAGTGCATTCATCAGTTTGTGTATATGTACATACACAGACACACACATATACACACACACACACACACACACATAACCATAAAAAAACACATTAAACACAAACTAATTTTTAAAAATCCTAAATTATATTTGTCAAATAGTGGATTCAAATCATTTAGAAATAGAAATACTAAAGTGGAGGGACCAGCAGTTAGCATAATGACTATGTCGCTGGACTCCCACGTAGTCGACCACGGTTCGCATCCCAGACCCAGTGGCTTAAAACTCAAGCCGGGCACGTGTGCGTGTGTGCCCAAGATCCCAAGAGGAGAATGGAGGAGAAGGGATTGCAGTGTGGTCATCCCCCCTGGGGGGTGATTTCTCGCTTTCTGTCTCTCTGTCTCTCTCTGTCTGGCGAGCGCACATGCCCTATAGCAAAAACCTCTCCAAAAAAAAAGAAAAAAAAATACTAAAGTGGCAAAATAAAAATAAATCAATGGAGAATCATCTTCAGGGAAAATAAAATGAAAGCCAGAGATGGCTGTTTTTGGACACTCTAGTTATGAGTAAAACTTTAGTTACTGAACAAAAATTTTAACTAAAATTATGTGTAGGTATTAATGATTCTGGTATTCAAGATTTCTTCAGTTTTGAGTAATAGAGGTCCAACTCCAACTGGTTTAAGCAATAAGTCAGCTCATGCGGTTTTACAAAAGTTATGGAATCATCTCAGGGATTGCTGGATTTAAGTAGTCGAAGTGTGCAATCTCTCTCTCAGCATGGGTTCTCTCATGGTTGACTTATTTTCAGGCAGAATATCCCCATCTGGTAACAAAGATGTCTCACATCAACTCAGCCTTCTAATCCTACCAGCTAAGGAGCCATACCTGTAGACAATACAGCTTTTTCCATGTATTCAACAAAAGTCTCAAGAAAAGTTCTCAATGACCTGGTTTGAGTCAGAAGTTCATCCTGAATTATGTATTATGACCAGGGAGATGCAGAATTCTGATAAGCCAATGATTAGAGCTTCTTAGTCACAAGCTTCGCCAGTGATCTGAGGAAACAGTCAGTGATATCTGAACATCATGGATTGTGAATGTGGAGAACAGTTTTCTCAAGGTAAATCAGGGTGCCTGTTGCCAGAAAATGGATTTATAATTACACTTTATATTTGTAAAGTGGCTTTTTGAACTTCTCAACAGAAATTATTTACACTTAATGAATGAGCAAAATGAAATTCAGAGGAACTAAATTTAAAGACATGTAGCAAAAAGAAGTATTGGAGTTTAGTTTCTATTTTCTATTTTAAGACAAATATTCTTTCCACTATGTGATACTTGATATTATCTTGGTAAATGGGAAGAAGAGACCCTACATTTTTCAGTGTCAAAGAAAAATAACTAACTGAAAGCTTCAACTTAAGCAAATTGCAAGTATATGGGTTGATTTCTGACTCGTGTTCAAAATTATAAAATGCACATAAAAATAGCTATTAGCACAATCACAGAGTCAACACTTTACTGGCTAATTCTCTACCCTTACTCTCACTTAAACATATAAAGATCATCCCCAAATGGTCCAGAAATTCTTCCTACCAGCCCAAATCATTCTACAGGTAAGAAGTAATCTTCCGAGCAAAACTTGATGTCAGAACATCACTATGGCAACAATAACCCTGAAGAGGGAAGATGCAAATTTTGTCCTGGAAATTAATCAGCTGCGGCGACAATCTTATTTACTATCGTTGGCAAGTAGTGCAAATCCATAGATGACTCCTGACAGTATTCTGGTCCTCATTTTCAGTAAATAAACCACAAATCTTTATTAAGAAAACATTTTTTTCCCAATTCAAAATCACAAATTTTCTATCCCTAGGCCACCTCATGAGATATACTCATTTATCATGTGACAATTTTTTTTTTATTGCATGCAGTAGGTAATCTTTCCACATACTGATTTCTCAGCTTCTCTATTTTATTTTTTTTACTTTATTTAGAGCATTTTTAACATTTTAATTTATTTATTCATTCATTTCTTTATTTACATTTTTTAAATACATTCATTCACATTATTTAGCTTACAAGATGATCATTTCAATATATGAACATTTCTCCCTGGTCCAGTTGATCAAAATATAACAATACAACATCCCTGTCTCAACAATGCTGTCTCTGTATCCCTCCTCCAAATGTTTTTCCCCAGGCCCTACTCCACACACACCACATCTGGCATTAACACCCATCTCTTGTGTTTGTACATCCTTTAGCCCGTCACTTTCAGTTATAGAGTGTGGACACTCAGTATATATTAAGTGGGGACATACAGTGTCTTTCCTTCATAGCCTGGCTTGCTTCACTCAGCAGTAAATCTTCTATATTCTTCCACTTTCTGTCAAAAGCCAGGTTTTTTTTTTTTTTTTTTAATGGCTGAATAATACTCCATAGAATAGATGTGCCACAGTTTTTCAATCCATTCATCTGTACAGGGGCATTTGGGTTGGTTCCATGTCTTAGCAATCGTGAAAAGTGCTGCAATAAACATTGATATACAAGCACTTTTCCAATGAAGAATTCTTCTGTCCAGATTGCTGGATCATATGGTAGTTCTATTTGTAGACTTTTGAGGAATCTCCAAATTGTTCTCCACAGTGGTTGGACTAATTTACATTCCCACCAGCAGTGTAAAAGAGTTCCCGAGTTTCCCTTCCACCACACCCCCACCAACACTTGTCATTTTTGTGTGTGTGTTTTTTTAATCTTAGATATTCTGACTGAGGTTAAGTGGTATCTCATTGTTTTGTTTGTTTGTTTGTTTGTTTGTTTTGCAGAGGTTTTTGCTATAGGGCACGTGCGCTCGCCAGACAGACAGAGAGAGACATAGAGACAGAAAGCGAGAAATCACCCCCCAGGGGGGATGGAAAAAACGCAATCCCTTCTCCTCCATTCTCCTCTCGGGATTTTGGGCACGCACGCACACGCACCCGGCATGAGTTTTAAGCCACCGGGTCCAGGAAGTGAACCGCCATCGACTATGTGGGAGTTCAACGACATAGCCATTATGCTAACTGCTGGGTCCCTCTCATTGTTGTTTTGATCTTCATTTCCCTTACAATGAGGGATGTTGAGTATTTTTTCATATGCCTTTTGGCTATTCTAATGTCATCTTTAGAGAGTGTGTTTTTCAAATCCTTCTCCCATCTATTAATAGTTGATCATCTTTATTCCAATCAGCTTCTTTAGTTCCTTGTGTATTCTGGTTATCTGTTCCTTATCTGATGCATAATTTACAAAAATATTTTCCCATTCTGAGGGCTGTCGATTCACACTAATTACTGTGTCTTTTGCCATGCAGAAACTTAGTCTGATGTAATACCACTTGTCTATTTTTGGGATTATCGACTGTGCTTTGGGAGTCCCATGTAAGAAGTCTTTCCCT
>NW_006159746.1:976738-990440 GCF_000334495.1 Tupaia belangeri chinensis
CCATCAGGGCCAGGGTTTTTCTTTGTTGGAAGGTTATTTATTACTGATTCAAGCTCCTGGCTTGTTATGGACCTATTCAGACTTTCTATATCCTTCTGGATCAATCTTGGTAGATTATATGTGTCTAGGAATTTGTCCATCTCATCCAGATTGTCTTGTTTCTTGACATATAGTTGTTCATAGTATCCTCTAATGATGTTCTGTATTTCTACTTTGTCTGTTGTTATATTTCCTGCTTCATTGCAGTTTTGATTCACCTGGTTCCTTTCTCTCTTCTTCTTAACAAGTCTCATTAGCGGTGTATCAATTTTGTTTAACTTTTCAAAGAACCAGCTTTTACTTTCATTTATTTTCTGTATAGTTCACTTATTTTCTATTTCATTTATTTCTGCTCGGATCTTTATTATTTCCTTTCTCCTGGAGTTTTCTGGATTATTTTGCTGTTGCTTCTCCAATTCTCTGAGGCATGATGTTAGGTGATCTACTTGCCTTCTTTCCATCTTCTTATGAGCACTATTTGCTATAAACTTCCCTCTTATAACTGCTTTTACAGTGTCCCAAAGATTATGGAAACTCATGTCCTCATTGTCATTAGCTTCCATGAAACTTTTGATTTTGGACTTTATTTCATCAGCAGTTGTGGAGTCATTCATTAGTGGGTTATTTAGTTTCCATGTGTTTAAGTATTTTTGAGGATTTCCCCTGAAATTAAACTCAAGTTTAATTCCATGATGGTCAGGGAAGACGCTGGAAATAGTTCCTATGCCTTCGAAACTGTAGAGGCTTGCTTTGTGCCCTATGATGTGGTCAATCTTCTAAAAGGTTCCATGTGGGGGTGAGAAAAAAGTGTATCTATCTCATGGTTTTTGGATGAAAAGTTCTATAGAAGTCTGTTAAGTCCATTTCATTTATGGTATCATTCAGATCCTTTATCTCTTTATCTTTATTTTTGTCTAGATGATCTGTCCTGAGGGGATAGTGCAGTGTTCAGGTCTCCAACAATTAGTGTATTGAAGTCTATCTCTCCTTTTGATCTAAGTCTTTCCTTCACATATTTGGGTGCTCCTGTGTTAGGCGCATAGATATTTATAAGAGTTATATCTTCTTGATCTATTGATCCTTTTACTACAATATAGTCCCCTTTGTCTCTTCGAACAGTTTTTGTTTTAAAGCCTATTTTGTCAGAAATTAGTATCGCAACTCCAGCTCTTTTTCAGTTCCCTATTGCATGGAAAACCTTTTTCCAACCCTTCACTTTCAGTCTATGTATGTCTTTATCCATGAGGTGGGTTTCCTGTAGGCAATAGATAGAGGGTCTCTTTTTTTATCCATTCAGCCAGTCTGTGTCTCTTGATTGGAGAATTTAATCCATTCACATTCAATGTTATTATCGCTGTAACTGGATCTATCCCGACTTTTAAGTTGGCCATTGTCTCAGCAGCCTTTTATTCCTTTGTTTCTGTCTGTTAGCTCTTTAGCTTTCCTAGAACAGTACTTTTTTCAGGGTTTCTTGAAGAGCTAGTTTGGTGCTGGCAAATTCTTTCAGGTCTTGTTTGTCTGAGAAGATTTTAATCTTTTTGTCCCATATGAAGGATAATCTTGTAGAATACAATAATCTTGGTTGAAATTGTTTCTCTCTTAGCACTTTCAATACTTCTTCCCATTCTTTCCTTGCTTGCATTGTTTCCATTGAGAGATCTGCTGTTAGCCTGATGGGATGACCTTTGTACATTGCTTCTCATTTCTCTCTTGCCAGTTTTAGTATCATGTCTTTATCTGTGGTCTTGGATAGTCTGGCTATGACGTTCCTTGGGGAAGATCTTCTGGGGCTGAGTCTAACTGGGGTCCTTTGTATTTCTTGGGTCTTGATGGTTAAGTGCCTCTCTAGACTCGGGAAATTTTCTTCCAGGATTTCATGGAATAGATTTTCCATGCCATTATTAGTTTCTTCACCTTCTGGGATGCCAATTATTCTGATATTTGGGCGTCTTATGGAATCTAGTATTTCTCGTATATTATCCTCGTGTTTGTTGTTGTTCTTGTTATTTTCTCTATCTTCTTGGTGGTTCTTTTCAGGTCAGAGGTTTTACCTTCTACATCAGAGATTTGATTTTCAGCATGGTCTAATCAACTTTTAATACTTTCAAGGGAGTTTTTGATTTCCTCTATTCCAGATTTTATCTCTAATAACTCCATCTGGTTCTTTCTCAGTGTCCATTTCTTCTTTCATATCTTGGAATGACTTTATCATCTCCTGTAGTTCGCTATCTCTTTTCTGTTCCAACTCGAAGAATTTGTTCACCATAAATGTTCATAATTCTTTGTCTGACATTTTGGTAACATCGTCCATTAGCATGAAAAATGGAGCGGAGTTACTCTGTACCTTTGATGGAGATATATTTCCTTGTTTATTCGTACTTGAGCTCTTCTTCTACATCTAGCCATTGGAAGATGTACTAACTTTTAAGTACCTGTTAGGCGAATATTTCACTGGCTAGGAGTGTCTTTCCCTTTTGTTGGGAACTGACGTCTGCCCAAGTCTCTGTTGTTTCTAGTAATGTGGTCTCAAAAAAGATACTAGAGTCAGGTTTCTGAAGAGCAGTATCTCCTTTTTCATAGCTGGTTCTGTATAAGGGAGAAACCCATAGAACTTTATATGACTAGAAAATTTCAGATCTCTGATTCTAGACCTAGCTAGTCCCTCTGGCAAGATGGAAGAAGAAAAAAAGAAGATAATATAAGGGAGAAGAAAGGAGGAGAGAGGGGAATAAAGATGCCTTCAGATGTACTAGGCTGCTGGCTGCTACAGCCTAAGGGGCAGTCTGTGGAGAGAGGGAGAGGAAGAAATTTACAAAAGAATGGGGGACAATAAAAAAGAAAAAAAAATGGAGAATCTTTCCACCTGCCTATGGGTCTGGTTGAATCCTGGACTGAGGGGTCTGGATGGGAGGTGGGGGGGGGGCAGTTTTACCCCTGCCTCTGTCCCTTGCTGGCCAGATGCCTTAAGATGTACCAGTCTGCTGGCTGCTACAGCTAAAGGGGCAGTCTATGGGTCTGGGTGGATCCTGGACCAGGGGATCTGGAAGGGAGGTGGTGGGAGAGTTTTGCCCCTGCCTCTGTCCCTTGCTGGCCAGATGCCTTCAGATGTACCAGGCTGCTGGCTGCTCTCTCTATCTTATTTTATAAATGACTCCTTTAATGTCAGTTAGTTGTTTAAACATTTTTTAAATAATATAGATTATATCTTGAGAAAAAGGATGTAAAATCAGTGTAGTATATGAAAATTCATCCAAGATGTATTTTTAAAAAATATTCACCCTTAACCACCATGCCACCTGCTGGCCCCCCAAGATGCATTTTAAAGAAGAAAAAAATGTTTATTTTTCAGCCTAACTCCTGTGATTAGAGTTATCAAGATTCAGTTGGAAGGGAAGAGTCAATTTCATTAAGAGATGACAGGAATGTAATAGAAGCATCAACTCTAGAGTCAAATATAGTATTTAAATACTAGCTTCACTGACTGAGAATTGTAAAATGGTCAAGTCTCTTCATTGTTATTATTATTTATTTATTTATTTATTTATTTATTTTTAGTATGCTATAGGTAGTGTGTGCTCACCAGAGAGACAGAAAAATAGAAGGAAAGAGAGTAACTACTTCCCAAAGAGATTGGACATCTATATCACAGTCCTTCCTCCTCCATTCTCCCCTGGGATTTGGGGCAAATGCCCAGCATGATTTAATTTGTTTTTATTTTAGAATTTCTAACTTTATTTATTTATTTAAATTTGACCAGAAAGGGACAGAGAGAGAGAAAGTGGGAAAATACACTGCCAGGTCTGGGACTTGAACCAGGGTTGGCCATGAGGGAGTCCAGTGCCCTTAACCACCACATCACCTGCCAGTCTCCTCCCAGCATAATTTTTAAGTTGCCGAGTCCAGGACTCAGACTGCTTAGTCAGTCATGTGGGATCTAGCTGCCATAATCACACCAACTTCTGGCCCCTGGGGGAAAAAACAAAAACAAAAACAAAAACAAAAAATAAACAAACAAACAAAAAACTTGAGGACCAGCAGTTGGCATAAGTTGGCATAATGGCTATGTGGCTGGACTCCCATGTAGCCAACCACAGTTTGAGTCCCGGACCAGTGGCTTAAACTCACACCGGGCGTGTGTGTGTGCATGCCCAAGATCCTAAGAGGAGAATGGAGGAGAAGGGATTGCAGTGTGGCCATCCCCCCTAGGGGGTGATTTCTCACTTTCTGTCTCTCTTTCTCTCTCTATCTGTCTGGCGAGTGCACCCGCCCTATAGCAAAAAAACCTCTCCAAAAAAAAAGAAATTATTATCTGAGGAAGAATCCATGTTTGTTGTTGTAACTATGAGGAAATAGCTTGAGGATTGCAACTATATGCCTGAGAAACTTATAATTCCAAATTTCTAAGAATTATTTTTTAGCATTCAAACTCTATTAAAGAGATGTACTAAATTAAGTAATTTACTGAGAGTTTGCTATAAAGAAGTTTATCAGTATTCTCTAGAAAGCCTTAAGACTAAGATATACATTTAGCCAAGTGAAGCTAGAGTCATAATGTGAAGAAGCATGGAGAATGGAAGAGAAAAATGTAGACCAGAGGCCTGCAAAGCACTAGCACCTGAGGTGGACCCTGAGGGCAGAGTTCAAAATGATATGTAACAGCAGCAAATGTTTAAGAAAACCTCCTTTAACCCTAATGTTCACGTCTTATAGCACTTCTTTGACTCTTAGCATAATGGATTCCTTTCTGGCTATACATAAAGATGTTGAGGAAGTATCAGTGCGAGTCCTCAAAACTGGGATAGCAGCACAAAGAGGATCAGATGTGAGCAGGATTCTATGACCACTAATCTATGGTCAGAGCAGAAGTGTCAGGCTTGGCTCGGCATGGCCTGGCTCTTTGGAATGTGATTTAGATATCAGAATTGTAGTGTAGTAGGTATAAGCACCAGATCAGAAAGTCTCTCTAGCTCAGACCTGTCAGAAATGAACAAGAAGATGAATCCAAGAGCTCTAGTGTTGGAAGAAACAATACACAGAAGTTCTCATACAGCAGTAGCTTTTTTTCATTGGCCTTTTTTGACCACCTGTTTTATGCCACCCAATTCACATACGTTATTATTTATATTGATGTTTTTTACTATAGGGTGTGAGCACTCTCCAGGGAGATAGAAACAGAGAAAAAATGAGAAATTACCCCCAGGGGAGATGGCCATGCTACAGTCCCTTCTCCTCCATTTGCCTCAGGATTGGGGGCACACATGCACATGTGCCTGGCATGAGTTTCAAGCTAATGGACACAGGACTTGAACTGCTGTTTGCCATGTGTGAGTCCAGCATGTTAACCACCTGGTGCCCCCCTCCCATATATATTATCTTTAATGTGGCCAATTTTCTTAGAAAACTGGGAGGTTGCCAACCCCTATTTATAATTAAAAAAAACTGATATTAAAAAGTATGAAGAGACTTGGACAAGCTCCATAGAGCAATGGTTATATACTGTACATAGGAAGCCAGAGCCCATGTAGTTGACCACAGTTTGAATCCTGGCCCTGGTTTTCTGAGAAATACCAGTTTGCTTGCATGGCTTACATCCTGACGAGGTGGAGAAGTGATAGAAAAAAGATGGTGACATAACTATGCGCTGTAGGAATCACTTTTTGTTGATTAAAGAAAATACAAGTTTTATTTATGAGGTTTTTAATGATTTTTCTCTTTTGGGAGAGGTTTTTGCTATAGGGCATGTGTCCTCGCCAGAAAGACAGAGAAAGATAGAGAGACAGAAAGCAAGAAATCACCCCCCAGGGGGGATGGCCACACCGCAATCCCTTCTCCTCCATTCTCCTCTTAGGATATCTGGGGCACGCACATACACACACACGCCTGGTGTGAGTTTAAGCCACTGGGTCCGGTACTCGAACCACAGTCAACTACGTGGGAATCCTGCAGGCCTCTGGTCTACATTTTTCTCTTCCATTCTCCATGCTTCTTCACATTATGACTCTAGCTTCACTTGGCTAAATGCATATCTTAGTCTTAAGACTTTCTAGAGAATACTGATAAACTTCTTTATAGCAAACTCTCAGTAAATTACTTAATTTAGTACATTATCTCTTTAATAGTTTGAATTCTAATAAATAATTCTTAGAAATTTGGAATTATAAGTTTCTCAGGCATATAGTTGCAATCCTCAAGCTATTTCCTCATAGTTACAACACCAAACATGGATTCTTCTTCCTCAGATAATAATTTATTTATTTATTTATTTATTTATTGGAGAGGTTTTTTTTGCTATAGGGCACGTGTACTCGCCAGACAGAGAGAAAGAGAGATAGAAAGTGAGAAATCACACCCCGGGGGGATGGCCATGCCGCAATCCCTTCTCCTCCATTCTCCTCTTGGGATCTTGGGCACGCACGCACATGTGCCCAGCGTGAGCTTAAGCCACCGGGTCCGGGACTCGAACCGCAGTCGACTATGTGGGAGTCCAGCGACATAGCCATTAAGCTAATTGCTGGTCCCCCTCAGATAATAATTTCATTGTAGGACACAATTCTCAATGCTTAATTATAAGTAATATCAGCAACTACTGACTTTTATAAGTGTTGAAGGAGTAGAGAGTAGAGATCTGAGCAAATATACTGAACTGTGAAGTTTGAGAAGATGCTCTTTCATCTTAAGTTGATTTGGTTGCAGGTAATACATTTCTGGAATATTTGTGGTTTTCAGAAACCTAAAGATATAAGTTTTAATGTGGGACAAGTGAAGAATAGTAAAAAATATGATGGAAATAAAATACTTTCCAACTGCTATGATTTTAATATCTCCTCCAAAACTCATGTTGAAATTTAATTGCTCTTGTGAGGATAGTAAGAGGTAGGCCTATCAAGACGAAATTAGGTCACAAGGACCCCACCCTCATGAATAGATTAATGATGTTATCTCAGGAGTAGATTATCTCAGAAGTTCAATTCTGTTTTTCTCTGTGTGTGGTACACTCACTTTTCCTTCTGCCTCTGTCTCCCACCATGGGATGATATTTGCCAGATGCCAGAGTCATGCTCTTGGACGTTCCAGCCTCTAAAAAAACCATGATCCAAATAACCCTTTTTTTTTTTTAATAAATGATATAGTCTGTGGTTTTCTTTCTTTTTTTTAGAGAGAGAGATTTTTGCCATAGGATATGTGCATTCACTGGAGAGACAGAGACAGAAAAAAAGAAAGAGAGAAGTCACCCCCCCACACACATAAGAAATGGCCATGCTGCAATACCTTCTCCTTCATTCTCCTCTCGGGATTTTGGGCACATGCACACATGCACCTGACATGAATTTTAGCCACTGGATCTGGGATCTGAATCGTGGTCGAGTATGTGGGAGCCCAGCACCGCAACCATTACAACGTCTGCTGATCAAACGTAGTCTGCTGTTTTCAATTATAGCAGTAGAAAACAGACATTAGCTATACCATGTAGGATGAAAGCCTGGTGATTAGAATTTTAGTCTTCTAAAAGTCCTCATATAGAGACACTGATTGAAATTAGACATCATAAAGTTACATATAAAATTTGATTGATAACCAAAAATAATATACAGAACTTCCCAAAAAACAGGGGGAAAAAACCAACCCAATAAAACCAGGTAGGAGGGAGAAAAGCAGAGGTACAAATAGAAAGCACTGTACAATGTTAGAAATAAGTCCAAATATGGGATGAGCAGATGGCATAATGGTTACATTGCTGGACTCCCTCAAAGTTGACTGTGGTTTATGTCCTGGTCCTGTTGGCTTAAAATTCCTGCAGTTGCGTGTCATGCATTTCCAAAATACTGAGAGAAGAATGGAAAAGAAGGGACTGCAGCATGGCCACCTCGCCTGGGGGATGATTCCTCGCTTTCTGTCTGTCTCTTTATCTCTCTAGTGAGTATGTGTACCCTATAGCAAAAATCTCACAAGAAGAAAAAGAAATAAGTCATAGCAAAAATCTCTCTTAAGAAAATAAAAAGGAAATAAGTTCAATACCTGTAGTAATCATAATAAATGTAAATGAACTAAAATAAAATAGGTTCAAAAACAGAGACTGTCACAGTAGAGAAACATGATTCATATGCTGTTTATAGGAATCAGCATTAAAACATAAAGACAGTGAAATGTTAGAAAGAAGCAAATGTAAGCTCGAAAGGCTATATTTTATCAAATAAAATCATCTTTCAGGCTAAATGCATTCTTAGTAGTAAAATGCCACTGTATAGTATAATTAAACAATTCTAAAACTATTCTATAAGTATTACAGAACTAAATGACTTATAAATATGTTGCTAGGTGCCAAGTTATTCCCAGTGAGAGCAAACACACACACACACACACACACACATATTCACACATACACATATGCCCACATATATATGCATATGCACATGTTTTAAAATCATAGGAAAAAGAGGGAAATAAATGTATAATACATGGAATCAGAAAAGCTCATAGCTAATGTAATATTTTAAAGTAATAGAATATTTTGATAACTATAGCAGTAAATTTGAAAACCTGAACAAATTTGAATTTTCTATAGAATTAGTTTTCAAATATGACTTACTAGGAAGGGAAATACTGAAAATACTAGTAACAAAAAGTTACAAAAATAGTTAAAATTCCAGCCAGCCTCCTCTACTCTTTCAGAGAACAAAAAATGAGTAAATCTTCACTAAGCTGTTTTATGAGAACAGAAAACCTTTACTAAAATCACTTGAAATTAGTATAATAGAAAATTATAAGTCTATCTCTTATAAAATAGTACATATGTCCTAAGTAAAATTTTGTGCAGTCAAATTTAAATATATAAGAAAACAGTTCATGATAATCAAGTTGAAAGTACATTAGAGAAAGATACCAGAATGGCTTAATATTAGAAACTCAATTAGTATAATTTTCTATATTCAGCTTAAAGAAGAAAATCATATAGCAACTTCAACATAAGAGTTATTCCAAAAAACTAAACATTAACCAAAAACTAAGTCTACAAGGCAACTTACTTGACCTGATAAAAATATATCCATAAAAACTTACAGTAAACATTACGGCTAATGATGAAAAAATAGTTTTTAAATCAGTAAATAAGTGTGCTAGCATATTTGCTGGTTTGAGTAAGCTTTCATTTTACAAGAATGAATAAATAAATAAATGTCATGAACTATGTGAGATATTTTTATGGACAAAATTATAAAAATTTTAAAGTGTTGGGGACCAGCAGGTGGCATGGTGGTTAAGGCGCTGGACACTCCCACATGGCCAATCACGATTCGATTCGAATCCCAGACCTGGTGGCTGGCTTTTTCACTTTCTTTTCTGGAAAGTTTTTTTTGTTTGTTTTGTTTTGTGTTTTTTTGTGTGTTTTTTTTTTTGTTTTTTTTTGTTTGTTTGTTTGTTTGTTTTGCTATAGGGTACGTGTGCTCGCCAGAAAGACAGAGAGAGACAGACAGACAGAAAGCAAGAAATCACCCCCCAGGGGGATGGCCACGGTGCAATCCCTTCTCCTCCATTCTCCTCTAGGGATCTTGGGCACACATGCACACACGCCCGGTGTGAGTTTAAGTCACCAGGTCCAGGACTCGAACCGCAGTTGACTACATGGGAGCCCAGCGACATAGCCATTACGCTAACTGCTGGTCCCACTTTTTCACTTTTTCTCTCTCTCTCTTGGTCTCCCTCTCTCTCTCTCTAGACAAAATTAAAAAATAATAATAATAAATGAATGAGTAAATAAATTAAAAATAAATCGTTCTTTAAAAAAAATGTAAAGTGTTGGGACCAGCAGTTGGCGTAATGGCCGTCGCTGGACTCCCACGTAGTTGACTGTGGTTCGAGTTCCAGACCCGGTGGCTTAAACTCATGCTTAGCGCTTGTGTGTGTGTGTGTGTGTGCCCAAGATCCTGAGAGGAGACAGAGGAGAAGGGATTGTGGCATGGCCATCCCCCCTGTGGGGTGATTTCTTGCTTTCTGTCTCTCTGTCACTGTCTTTCTGGAGAGGGCATGCGCCCCATAGCAAAATCCTCTCCCCCACCAGAAAGAATGTAAAGTGTTAAAAATACATAGACAATGGATAAATACACCAGACTTGTAGATAGGAAGACAAGAATTAAAAGTACAGACCTTCCTAAATAGACCTATAAATTTATGTAATTCCAATCTAAATTCTAATACTTTTTTTTTCATAAAATTATAAGTAATTTAAAAATGTTGTGAATATGAAAAATAATTTTTGAACATGACAGCATCCTTTATTACTTTCGATAAAAAACACCTCCTTGCCTAATATGTAAAACTTATTTTTTAAACTTGTTCTTCTTCAGAGTCTTCCATTCTCCTTCCTGCATAGCCAGGCTTTTAAAAAGCTGCTTTACTTTTCACTTTCTTTCTGCATCCCATTCCGTGATCTCAGAGCTGCATCCTAGCAAGGAACTGATTATTCTTATGGATTTCCTTTAAATTCACTCTTGTGTTTCTGAATCAATCAATCAATCGTTTCCTTTCTTGTTTCTTCTTAGTGATGCCTTGCTTTTTTCCAAACTCAAGGACTTCGACCAGTCACAGGGTGAACAACTTTAGGGGACTGGCTTGCTCTTTTCACAAGCAGCAGCCAACAGAGCTATTTTTGGTTTTCCATTTCTGTCAATATGCTTTGATACGGCTTCTGGAGCTCACTGGGGGGGTTGTAATCTGCTGGGTTCTCTGTCAGGAGGGCTCGGAGGGGCCTGGTGATGGTATGGTAGGACAGCAGCATGCTGCTCATAAACACAAAGCGCTTCAGCAGAGCCAGACACACAACCAGGCAGGTCAGTGATTGGCCTCAGCCATGGTCTGGACTTTCAGCCCACTTGTTCAGTACAGGGAAAGGCTTCTCCTCTGCCACATGGCCATGTCCTCCCTGTCAGAGACCAAAGGAATTTGGAGTTCTTTCAAGCGCTCTGAAAGGATGACCAGAGTGTAACCTCAGTGTGCTTATATGGATTTGCTATTTAAGGAATCCCAAGAAGAAAACTAAAAAGCTTGGGTATAAACCTCTGAGACAGCGACATGTTCTCCAGGAAAAAGCAGCACACAAAGGCCCTTCACCGTATCTTGCAGGGACAGGATGGGGCACTTAGTGAGCAGCTGGCATATGCATACCAGAGCAGGAGTCACGACTGGATCAGAAGTCCAAGAATGGAGACAAGAGCCTCCCAATTTTCAAATAAATAAGCATGTCTAACCCTGGAAACTCTACCTGGCCTTTGGTCTCAATCATTTCTTCCATTTCATGCATGGCATCCCAGAGGACACATTTTATGGAATTAAGTGCAGAAACAGGAAAAGAGTATACAACTGCATATTGATTACTCTGAGGTCTGGTGGGTCACTGGTAACCAAATCTCCAACATATTCCAAAAGGAAGCCAAAGACTTTTTCCAATTTTGCTTTGTTTCCCTCTGCAAGACTTGAATGGTTACATTTCTAAATTCTCTCTACCACCAAATGCTGCTCTTCCATCAATCTTCCTAATAATAAAAATCTCAGTGCCAGGGCCAACAGGTGGCCTAGTGGTTAAGACATTGGACTCCCATATGGCTGACCGTGGTTGGAGTCCTGGACCCAGTGGCTTGAGACTCACCCCAGGTGCATGTGTGTGCATGCTCCAAATCCCGAGAGATGAAGGAGAAGGGATTGCAACATGGCCATCCTCCCCTGAGGGGTGACTTCTCACTCTCTGTCTCTCTCTGGTGAGTGCATGTATCCTACAGCAGAAATCTATAAAAACATTTTTTTTACTAACAACGGGACAATCCCCATAAAAAAAAAAAAAAAAAAAAAAAGAAAGCTCTCTCAATTCCTCATAGGATCCAGGAACTACAAATGTATAGAGAAGCCCAGTTCTAGCAGGCTTTCAATCACTTACAATTCTTTTCTCATGATTCTGACATTGCTCTTTCTTTGACTTACTTTCTTTCTCGCTCTCTTCATTAGATTCCAGGTCCAAGTGGCTATTTGAGCCATCGCTCTCCTCTGGGTCCTCCTCTCCATCTCAATCTTCACCCTCTTCCTCCTTGCTCTCACATTGTCTCTGGCTTTCCTGCTTTATTCTTCCTAGACACCTTCGTCAAAATTCATCTTTCTATCTTTGTAAGAAAGCAAACACCTATCATTTTTATCTAGTACAAATCATCATTTAAATAATCTGCTGACATAAGTTTTGGTTTCTTAGCATTTTCCTCATTCTTTCCAAGCATTCTTTGAAGTCTTTCAGCCTCAAGTCTCCTGAGCCACTCTTGCTCCTTGGCCAGTTCCTCTTCCATTTTCATCCTATTAGAGGGCTGTGCCTTCATTTCAAAGCCACGCTCCCAAACCATCATGTCATATGTATCAGACTTGGGTTTCTCCTTTTGCTCTCTGTTCTCTGACTTGGGGATTCTGTGTGACAGCAGAGATTAGATTTCTTTTCAGTCTTGGTCTAGCTTCTCGGTGAGATCAAGGGTGTCTTCTTGTTGGATTTATGTCTCTTCTTTTGTATTGCTTTTGCAATGAGCTCTTTAATCAGTTTTTTCCATGACTTTGTTTTTTCCCCCTCTTCTCCTTCCTTTGGGGAGGTCTTCTTATGAAGGAGCCTGCCTCCACCTCCCAAGTGGGCAACAGTCAGCTCAGCAGACAGTGTTCTTCATTCTTCAGTGTCACGTTCACTATCCACAATGCCATTATGTTTTGCAATGTCTGCCAAAGACTAGCCAAGTTAATTCTTCATCTTCACTTAATTGCAGATATTTTTTCTCATGATGCTGCTGTTGTTCCAGAGCAAACCTCTTCATCATCTTTTCCTCTGGGCTTATGTGTTGTGACATGTTTTCCAGACCAAGATCTGGAACTTCTCCCTGCTTACTTTCACTTTTGTTTGTTTGTTTGTTTGTTTGTTTTTGTTTTTTTTTTGGGGGGGGGGAGAGGTTTTTGCTATAGAGCACGTGTGCTCGCCAGAAAGAGAGAGACAGAGAGACAGAAAGCAAGAAATCCCCTCCCCGCCAGGAGGGATGGCCATGCTGCAATCCCTTCTCCTCCATTCTTCTCTCGGGATCTTGGGCACGCATGCACACACACCCAGCGTGAGTTTAAGCCACTGGGTCCGGGACTCGAACCATGGTCAACTACATGGGAGTTCAGTGACATAGCCATTACGCTAACTGCTGGTCACCCTGCTCACTTTCACTTTTAACAGGTTGACGTGGGCCTTGCCCAGGCAGTCCAGCACTCTGTCAGCACCTCGGGGGGCTTTCCTGTGACTTGGCCTTTTTCATGATGGATGCTTCAACACAACACTAGGTACCAGTTCCTCCCTAGCCTGGTAAACACAGAGAATAGACGCACTGGTTAGGCAATCTCTGTGGCAGAAGGCAGCCTACTGCCAAGCACTTTAACTCATGAGACACCAAAAATATTTTTAATTCCTAGAAATTGATGATTAAACAAGGGAACATTACCCAACAGAATATCAAGATTTTTTAAGTCAAAATAATTTAGATAGTTAGTAGTAATGCACTGATTTTTTAACAGATCAGTAGAACACAAAGCAGAGATCAGAAACTAACCAATACATATATTATAAATAAATGTGATTTCTCACAGTGATGACACTGAAAATGAGTGGGGAAAG
>NW_006159746.1:990471-1011311 GCF_000334495.1 Tupaia belangeri chinensis
AGTGCTGGGGAAAACACCATTTTAAAAAAGTAAAACTGAATACTTACTTCACACTATATACAAAAGCTAGTTCCAGTTATATTAGATGTATAAATACAAAAGGAAAACATTGAAATTTTCAGAAGAGGCAGTCTCCTCCCTCTCCTGTTGTCTCCTAATACTATTTGGGCTATAGTTTGGTACTGTTTGACACTTCTTCTGTAAAAGAACAGCTAAAACTACTCCAGCATTTACCTTTGCCATGGTAAAGACCATATAAACAGTCAAGACTGAGAGCAAGCACCAAGCTAATTTGCAATGGCAGAGTGAGCATTGTAATGCAGTTTAAGGAGAAGTTCATACAACTTAGTAAATTAATAAAAACAAATTGTGAACTACAGGGATTTTCAATAAAACAGATCAGCTCCTGACTTGGTAGGCAGTCAGTTAACAAAACAGACCCACCAGCAGAGATAGAATTGGAGTATTAAGTTCCAGCTACAGACCTAAGTGTCTAGAAAACAGAGCAGGAACCTGCTACTTTTATGTGAACTGTCTTCAATGGAAGGTGATATATTCCAGACTAGAAAATCACGATGTGGAGACTAGCAGGTGGCATGGTGGTTAAGGGCACTGGACTTCCACATGGCCAACCACAGTTTGAGTCCTGGACCTAGCAGCTTGCTTTCTCACTTTTTCTTTCTCTCTTGCTCTGTCCCTCCCTGGTCAAATTAAAAATAAATAAATAATGAAGATACTTTGATCAACTGGACTAAGGAGAGATGTTCACATACTGAAATGTTCACTTTGTAAGCTAAATATGATTGAATGTATATAAAAAATTAAAATAAAAAATAATAATGATCAATAAATAAGTAAATAAAGTTAAATAAGATAATTCTTTCCAAAAAAGAAAAAGGGAAAAAATAATCATGATTTGGTTTCAACACACCCTGATTATTATGGTAGGTTTTCTTTCCTTTCCTTTCCTTTCCTTTTTTCTTTTCTTTTTTCTTTCTTTCTTTCTTTCTTTCTTTCTTTCTTTCTTTCATAAAAATTGTCAGAGGGCACATGTACTGCTAGTGAGGGACAGAGGAGGAGTGGAGAAAGTATTTTCCAGTAGGGTATAAACACAGTGCAATCCCTTCTCCATTTCTCCATCCTTTCAGAACTTGGTATACACATACACATATCCAGTGTATAAGTCTGGCATGTGGGATCTGGCTCTCTTAACTACTAAAGTTATGGGGATGGCTAGGTAGGTTTTCTTCAGTCTTTTATTTTTCCTCTTCTCCATTCACTTTAAGTCCTCATAAACACATAAAGCAACTAGTGTATGAAGCTGCCCCTTTAGCACAGTGGTGAAGAGTTGTAAGGACCAGCAGTTGGTGTAATGGCTATGTCGCTGGACTCCCATATCGTCGACCGCAGTTTGAGTCCTGGACCCGGCGGCTTAAACTCACACTGGGCACATGTGAGTGTGTGCCCAAGATCCTGAGAGAAGAATGGAGGAGAAGGATGGTGGCATGGCCATCCTCCCTGGGGGGGATTTCTAGCTTTGTCTCTCTATCTCTCTCTGTCTTTCTGGTGAGTGCACGTGCCCTATAGCAAAAACCTCTCATTAAAAAAAAAAAAGAAAGAAAGAAAGAAAAGCTGTGTGTAGGGAGATGTGATCCCACATAATCATGCACAGTTTGAATCCCAGCCTGATGGCTTGAAAAACATACTAAGCACATGTGCATGCATGCCCAAAATCTTGGCAGGATGAAGAGATGGAGGGAAGAGATTATAGATACTTTTTCTCTCTCTCTGTTTCTGGGGAGCACATATACCCTCTGGCAATAATAATAATAAATAACTTATGTATGTACACAGGTATATTGCATTTTATTTTCTAAATAGATAATGATATTGTAAAAAGACAAAATTACAATAAATTGAAAGATCTAATTGGTTTTTATTTCTAATTCTAGAATCAGGAAACATGATAGTCTGTAAAGTGGAGTAAGTGTTCCAATAAACTGAGCAGAAGAGATCAGTTTTATAGGCAGAAAAAGGCTAAATAAAGCAGAAACAGAGACTAAAAAGAGGATTGATCATTTCGAAGTTACTGCCCTTCTGGAGTTAAAAGAAAAGGAATTTCCTTATAAGGCTGACTTAAGTAGATGAAAAATGCCCAGTTTTTAGAAAACTGGCCCATTTCAAAATTCAGTTTGATTACATGGCACTTAGCACATGTAACTCCATTCTGTTTTGGTCTGATCTGCTGGGACCTAGTGCAGGAGGCTCTAGAACAATGACCTCCCATAAACTTAGTTTAAATATGCAAAGCTGGGTATTAAAGGAGTTACTTGGCCCTTCACAATTCTGATATGACATTCATTCTCTCAAACTTCTACCATTAGTCTCTCACCAGAAATAAATTCTCTTTGAATTATCCAAATGTGCCTGTAACATCTGTTTTCTTTGACTCTTGAATCATATACCTATGTTTACCCAGGCAGGACTCCAAATCAGGATGTTTAATGGCAAAGTCCGTATGACAATCCACTGATCGACATAATTCTGTTCTTAACTGGCTCACAGTCCAGCTAACGTGAGCCCTTAAGTGTGTTTTTAGGAATTAGGACGATAAATAATGAACTAAGACCTTGGGGACCTCTGTTCTACACAAAGAAATATGTTCACATAAAATTTATTTGTAGCCTAGAGATTACTGAATGAAAGCAGGCATATTAGGCACCTATCTGTTCTGGTAAAAGTCAGATTTCCTACTTTTTTGCATAAACTTGAAAGTTTATACAAATAAACTTTCTAATCTCTTGATGTATGAAAAGCTTTGTTAATAATGAGAAATGTATTCATGGAGTAGCTACAAAATTTTATTGTCAATGTATATTTTTAAATAAAATTATAAAACCTAATTAAAATTAAAAAAATAAGATGCCTTTTTTTTTTTTTTTGGAGAGGTTTTATCTATAGGGTGTGTGCGCTCGCCAGAAAGACAGAGAGACAGACAGAGAGACAGAAAGCGAGAAATCACCCACCTCCCCACCCAGGGCACAGGCCAAGCTTCAATCCCTTCTCCTCCATTCTCCTTTCGGGATCTTGGGCACGCATGTACACGCGCCCGGCGTGAGTTTAAACCAACGGGTCCGGGATTTGAACAGCGGTCGACTACATGGGAGTCCAGCCACATAGCCATTACGCTAACTGCCGGTCCCAGGATGCTATATTTCTGTGGTATAAAGTTCTATTTGCCTTCAGAGAGTGAAGGTGATATTAACTCTGGGATTGCAAGCCAGGAACAATAGTACCAGAATACATAGATTTTTGTCCCTAGGAGGCTTGTAAAGTTCAAGATCATAAAGCATGCTGATCACAGCTGGGAGAACTTGTTTTGTTCCATGTTGTTTTTCTACCACTGTCAAGAGTCAGCAATATTTAAAATTTGATTTTGTAAAGGCCTATGCTCTTTTTCTAACTGCTGTGCTTTTATATTTGTTTCTAATATTATTGATGAAACATTGCACAACTCAGCTCCAAAGATCTTGCCAGTGTCATCTCCTATTTACCCACTTGACAGCCTTTCCCCAGTCTCTTCTTATTCTAGGTAAACCTGCACCTGGATTGTTTCAATTTTAAAGGACGTCATTCATACTTTCTTACCTATGTGCCTGTCTCTGGTTCACAGAATGACCTCCTCCCTTTTAAGAAACATTTAAATATCCAAATATGCCTGTAATGTTTAAATAGCTTTTTATTCTGCAAAGTAATTCACTGAAACTCTTTCTAGTTGTTTCCACTTGATTGTTTCTTTCTACACCTTTTCATAATGGGCTTTGGGTCCTTACATATACAGCACCCAGATGTGCCTGCCTTCCTCTTCTCTCATCCTGGGCAGGTGTTGTCTGCCCTGCCCTGAAATATTACATTAGCTTTCAAGGCAACATGCATGGCATTTTGTGAGAACCACTGTGTGCCAAGAACCCTGCTAAACCCTGGCAAGCAAGGTTTAGTCAGGGTGACAAAGTAAAGAAGGTTGGAGAAAATAGACACTTAAAAAAGCTTACTACAATGGTCCATCCCAGAAGTGTATATGAAAGGCTAGGAGAGGTCTGGCCCTGTGGCCTAATAGATGAGGGAGGCAAATCCCACATGGCCCACACCAGTTTGAGTCCCAGCCTCAGTGGCTTGAGAGGTTCGCTGGGCAAATGTAATGGGTGCTTGAAGTCCCAGTGGGATGGAGAATTGAAACAGAAGGAATTGTGATGTGACCATGCCGTCTTGGAGGCTGCTTTCTCACTCTCTTACAATATTTCTGTCTGGTGAGGGCAAGTGGCCTCTGGCAATTAAATAAAGAAAGACCGTGAGAGCACAGATGCTATAAGCAAGAAAGATGATTAAAGGTCATGCACAACGGGAAGCAACGAGTTAAAGACATTTCTTGCTGGTCCCAGTCTATAGCATTTTGTTGCAGTCATATTCATACAGTCGCTGTTCACTTGGGAGAGAAAACCAAAAAAGATCTTACAGCCCGTGGTGCAGTTTCTGATGGATACCAATCCTCCTGCAGCCCTCTCTTCCTGGCCTAAGTCATAGGGCAAAGATGGTCCTACCCTGTGAGAACCCAACGGTCTCCCTGCAACTACCTACAGTCTCCTACTGCAGGTCTCAATGCACCAAGTCTCTCCTTTCAAGCACTTGGCGTAGCTCTAATTTTGACATCTTTAAAGCATGATTATTTGGTTATGTTATGTTACACTGAACAGTAAGAGCCACAAAGACAGGGCTGTCCTTTATTTTTCCCTTTTATGTATCTTCAGTACCTAACACAATATCTGCCACAATTAAATGCTCAATAAATATGTTGAGAGAACCAATAAATAATAATGGGGAACCAATAAATGATAATGCTATTATTAGGTAAGTAGCTACATAAATACAGGCACACAGACTCATGTAATCCTTACCATAACATTATTTTAAAGTTGAGATAACTGAGTCTTGTAGAGCTAGAAAATCACAGGCTTAAAAATCTGAACCAGGAGGTCAGCAGGTGGCGTAGTGATAAAGGCAGTGGACTCCTGCACGGTCGACTGCAGTTTGAGTCTCAGACCCAGCGGCTTCAGATTCACACTGGCCACATATACATCAGTGCCCAAAACACCAAAAGGGAAGAGGAGAAGGGATTGTCGCCATCTCCCCTTGGGGGGTGACTTCTCTCTTTCTCTCTCTGTCTCTCTGGCAAACAATCTCTCTCTCTCTCTCTCTCTCTCCCTCAAAAAAAAAAAAAAAAAGAGTTTGAACACAGGTCTGGCCTTGCTGCAGTCTTAGCCCCTAAACCACACCATCTTCTACTAAGATTCATGTTCTTACAGAAAAAGGGGAGATTGTTGATACAGTAAGTTTCCAGAAACAGCAGGAGCTGGAAGCAACAGAACAAGGTGAGAGTCATTTTTAGCAAAGCCATCTGACACCAAATGCAGAGACTGAATTCATGCCACATTCTATGTCACAAAGATAAATGAGAAACCACTTAAATATCCAAAATAAGAAAGCTGTTCAATTACAACACACCTATGTGATGGAATATTATTTAGTCATTAAAGTTATGGTTTATAAGAATATGGGGAAATGTTCAAGACACATCACTAGGTAGAAAAGGCAAATCATAAAATATATAATGATCTTGATCTAAATGATCTAAAATATATTGCATATATTTTAGCAAATAGCACATAAACACACGCACACATACATTTTAGAAGGAAATACACCAAAATATCAATGGTGGTAGTTTAGGTTTTAAGATTATGAATGACTTTCACCTATTTTTTAATTTCTTCATGTTAAGGGTCTTGAAAAAGTTTATGGAAATGAATATTATAAAAAGCCTATGCATGAGAACCAGCAGATGGCGTAATGGCTTAGTCACTGGACTCCCATGTAGTCAACCACGAGTCAAGTCTGCGTGCGTGCCCAAGATCCTGAGAGGAGAAGGGAGGAGAAGGGATTGCGGCATGGCCATCCCCACTGGGGGATGATTTCTCACTTTCTGTCTCTCTTTCTCTGTCTTTCTGGTGAGCACACGCACCCTATAGCAAAAACATCACCAAGAAAAAAAGAAAAAAATATTCCTATGCATGGATTTCAATTTTTCACACCAAAATAAAATCATACTTTAATTTCATTTTTCCACAAATTTCTGGTCTCCTTACTTAAATATTATGTATAGTATATAATTGTCTGCATTACAGTTCAGATTTTTCAAATATAATTTTTGGATAAATATATGGATGAAATTAAAAAAATAAATAAACGAAAATATTAACTTATTTTTCTCTGTATGGTAACCTAATTATTTTATTAATCATATTTCTCTATTTTAAAAAATTAAAGCAACTAAAAAGACTCAAATAAAGTGCACCCTAAATATGCTTTAACACTCAAGTTGCAACTAGCTCTTAAAGTACCCTCTGTTCTCTATTGCTCCTCCCTGCATAATTCTGCTACCCAAAATGATGTGCTCAGCAACTGCTCATGACATGTTTGCAGTCACATTAAATTTGGGTTTCCAGTCATTTGTCTCTCTCACACACACACAAAATATACATTTACCAAAAATATGAACCCTAAAATAAGCAAATAGTTTGCTTCCATAACATTGCTAAACATTCCTGAATCCCTGAAGCAGTATTAAGCTTATTTTCATATCCAATTTTTGCCTTTTGGCTGCCCTGAGTCCTGGCTTCATTCCCAGTTAGATCTTTGCTCCTGCTAGGAGTCAATCAACTGCTTAGAATTCAGAGATTTAGAAGCTAGAAAGACTGAAAAAGAAGAGCTTTCAAAATGAACCAGCCAGCGACCAGCGGTTAGCGTAATGGCTATGTCGCTGGACTCCCAAGTAGTCCACCGCGGTTCACGTCCCGGACCCAGTGGCTTAAAACTCATGCCTGGTGCATGTGTGTGCTTGCCAAAGATCCCAAGAGGAGAATGGAGGAGAAGGGATTGCGGCGTGACCATCCCCCCCTGGGGGGGGGGTTGTTATTTCTCACTTTCTATCTCTGTCTGTCTCTGTCTGGTGAGTGCACGCGCCCTATTGTGCGGTGCCCGTGCCCTTAAGAAAAAACCTGGAAAAAAAAAAAAAAAGAGCCAGCCTGTCTGCTTGCCAACAGGCTGTATCTGGTGGTAGAGGCAGAACATAAGCCCCTGCCAACCACTAAAGGGATTTCAGGACTGACCCCATAACATCTGGGACAAGCTATAGGAAATTCAGGTATTGGCCTGCTCTATAGTCAGTCTCAAATTCTGACCATGAACTAAACGCACACATCCATCTGATGAGTTCTTATGCGCACCTTACCTTTTATCTCTTCCTCCCATTGTGCTTTCTACCTTTTCATATGCTTTGATGGTAAATTCCACATTACCAGGTCATAAAATTCCTCTCTGCCTTGTTAACTACTCCAGGGAAACATGAGTTGGCCTAGCCACCTTTCAAATCTACACCGAGTGGATTTTAAGACCAAGAAGCATATAGGATTCTGGAAAGATTAGCAGAATGATCTTCAATCCCCTTACAAGTTTTGTGGAAAGAAGAGTTCCTAGGAAGCCCAAGGGCTTTGCTAAATATGAGCGTTACCACAAGCTTAATCTTCCTGTGTTCATGGATGTGGAATATTGAGCAAAAAAGAACAAAAGAAGTATTGAATGAACAATATGTACATGTAGAATATTAATCAATAAATGACAGAAAAGTAGTCCATCCCAGGAGTCAGAGACAGAAATCTCCCACTACCTTCATCCCCAAGCATTGGTTTGGGTAGGAGAAAAAAAAAAAAAAAAACTATCCCAATAGCATCAATGGGTTAATACAAGGATCATTTCAGGAAGAGCTTTAGAAGGATCTTCCATTCCATTCTGATATATTATTATACTCTTAATTTAGCACAGGGTAAACATTTCATTTTAATACTACTAACCTTCATTTGCTGAGCATTCTCTACGTTTATTCACTTAAAAGTAATGTATCTATAAGGAATCCATATAGTGTTAAAACTGGTTAGTGTCTAGAGTGTGGAGCAAATAAATGACCTGCATGCATGATGAAATGTACAGAATTTGCGTAAAATAGGGGAAATAAGAAGGAGGTTTTCATTGTATAAGTTTCTGTATTTTGGTGCTATAGCTTGAATTTGTCTCTCAAAACCTCATGTGTTAAAATTTGGTAAACCATTGTAAAGGTGTTAAGAGGGTGAGAACATAATTTAACTAAGGTGTTAATAAATGGAGTCTTGGGAGATGATTAGGATTAGGTAAAGTTATCAAGGTGGGCCACCCACCTGAGTACTGACAGGTTTATAAGGAAAGGGATGAGACCAAGGCAGAGACACGTGAACACAGACATATGCTCCTGCCCTCCCCCATGCTGTGATGCAGCAGGAAGTTCCTGACCAGGGCCCAACACCAGGCTCTCGGTCTTCTCAGCCTCCCAGATTGCGGAATAAATAAAATTCTACTCTATCAAATTCCCAGACTCGGGTATTTCTTTCATTAGCAACAGAATGAACTAGAATATGTGTTATGATACTATGCTAAAGTTTTGCAAAAAGTTATTAAGGGAAACAGCAAAATGTACATGAGATATCAGCATTATTTCTTACAGCTACACGTGAGCCTACAATCACCTCAGTTTTTAGAAACTTTAAGAATAATGTACTTTAGGGACCAGCAGTTAGCATAATGGCTATGTCGCTGGACTCCCATGTCGTCAACAATGGTTCGAGTCTCGGACCTGGTGGCTTAAACTCATGTTGGGCACATGTGTGTGTGCCCAAGATCCTAAGAATGGAGGAGAAGCGACTGCAGTGTGGTCATCCCCACTGGTGGGTGATTTCTCACTTTCTATCTCTCTGTCTCTGTCTTTCTGGTGAGCACATGCGCCCTATAGCAAAAATCTCTCAAAAAAAAAAAAAAAGTAAAGAAAAAGGAAAGATTAATGTACTTTATTCCATTTTCAGTTTATTTATTTCTTCTATGCATGAGAGAGAGAGAGAGAGAAACCCCAACAGGGTCTTGATACTCTGATCCCTGGTATATTCAAGATCTCTGGATCCAAACTCAGGACCTTTCCATGTGGGTCAGGTTGCACAACCTGACATTTTACCACTGCGCCACCATTAAGCCCCTTTAAAAATAATTAACAAGCAAGTTAATATGCTTCTAAATTAAATATCCTATATTCCGTCTTTGAAAAATGTACTTCATAAAATTCAAATTTCAAAACACTTTGGACTTTTGCATGGGAGTATGGCTGCCCTAGGAAAGCTGTCCCAATATAGGCATACTCTTGTTTTCTTACTGCAGGCTCCTGCTGCACTGCTAAAGACGCCTGAAATGCATGTTGGTGGGTGCCAATATTTGTGGAACACACAAGCTCCATCCATACCCCTCCTACCTCTAAAGCAGATCTCCCCTGACCAACTCACGCAGGGTTTGAAAACACATTCTCAGAACACTGTAAATAGGAAACCTTAGGGTCCCGGATATTTGAAACCGGTCTGCGGGGCAGGGTTGGGGACACTATGGCTTCTAGGTGGGTATATCTTCTCAGCCCTGTTAACTCTTCACATTATGTCCAGGGGCACAGTCAAAAGGTCCAGGTGAAACCTAGGGCACTGTCTCTCTTGTCCAAATCTGAGGGGAGTATTAACCCTTATTACCATTTTAATGATAAGAAAATGGAGACTTAGAGAAATTATGCTTTGCCTACTGATAACTGATAATAGCAGATGTCTAGCAAGGCCTGTCAGAGTACAAAGCTGTGTTGTAGCTCCCATGGTGCCCTCCCTTCTGAGGGAGGCCTGTGGACAATGCCCAGTTTACTGTCTTTGAGGAGTCCAGCAGGGCCTTCCTGTTTGCTCACATGTGTCCTAATTATGAGCTGGATAAACAAGTTGCCTTTTCCAGGACTTGTGTCATTCATTAAATGAGACAGATTATTATTGAAACTGAATTCAGCTCAACAGGCATTCGCCGAGACCCTACGCTACAGTCGTTTAGACGCCACTCATTATTTGCAGGACCAGCCCATTGTTCTTGATTAATTCAGGTGCCAGCTCTGCAACGTAAAAGGTAGATGCTCAATCCTTATAAATGCATTATGCAGAGACCATTATAAAGAGTAATACTTCCACAGATATCCCTGAGACATGTTTATGCACTTTGCTTTATTTTTTTATTTCCAGAAATTTCTCCTTGGTTCTCAAAGAATAAATGGATTCAATAAGATAATAGACAAAATCCACACGCCCTTCCCCCATGTAAGGAAATGGAAAAGAGACAAAAGTGGAATTGGAAGCGAACAGCAGAAAGCTTAAGCATTAACATACTTCTTAATTTGTCACTACTGTCCTCCCAGGTCCTCTCACTTTGAAATAAAAAATAAATAAACAAATTAATTAATTAATTAATTTTTAAAAGTCAGACAAATCTTTACTCCTTCCAGTCAGAACATCCTAATCTTTTCTCTCAGATGTCCCCTTTATTTCCTTCTGGTTGAGTGATTTAGAAAGTGAAAGACTGACTCCATCCTCCATCACGCTCAGTGTGCTAAGTGGTTCATCCCAACAGCTGGGGAAAGACCAATTCTTCATCCTCAGTGGGATAATTAGTGGATTCTCCAGAAACAAGCAAGGAGGAACACCTCCTGCCACAGTGCTCCAGGGACATTTATCATGTATCTCTTTTAACTCTCGTTTGTGGAAATAAAGCTGTAGGAGGAAAATGTTAGTATGTGGACTTTAGGGCATGGATTTGGGACATCCTTTCTGGAAGCCTGGAGGTATATTCATCTGGATTATCTTCTGCATCCATTTAGCGTGGCTTTGGAATCAGAAATCTCTAGGTGAGAACAATGTTACCATAGTAAGATAGTCACAAAAAAAGTAAAGTATTTTAGGCATTATAAATGTAGGAAAAAAATGAGAATTTTGGTGAAGGTTGAATAAGTTTAGACTCAGTTAAATGCAAGTTTTAGTATTTCTTTTCCTTTCTTTATGATTAAAAGTTCTGCCAATCTATTTTAAAATGTAAAAAAGAAAAATTAGGAAATTATTCTCAAAGTAACAGTTAATTGGTGGATTCCAGGAATGTCAAACTATTTGAAACAAGTGAAGACTTCACCCACAATATTTTTCCTATTGTAAAACATGCTGGAAGTGAATGAAATCAGTGAGATGAGCTGGAACACGAAGGACAGAACAAATGGAAAGAAGAGTGGGATAATGCCAAGGAAGGGGATCAAGGGAGCACAGGGAAACAAGAAAAAACCTTTTCAATAGCGATGCAGCGATGGGCCTCCTAAATGAACTACTGCAATAGCCAACAGGGCCTCCTGCCCCCACTTGCCGGCTACCGTTGTTCTCAAGACAGCATCAAAGCCCTCCAAGGGCTACACATCATGCTTGAAAGGAAACTCAAAGACTTACTTTACCATGATTCCTAGCCTTTATAATCTAGCCTGTCTCCTCACTTACATTTCCCACTCTCTCTTCCCTAGTTTATTCCACTTCATGCATCTATTATAGATCAGTTTGCTATTCCACAAACACCCTCAAGCATGTCCCCACCTAAGAACACTATACCTGCTATACATCTGCCTGAAATGCTCTTTCCATAAACAGTCACAAAACTCTCCTTGCTTATTCAAGGCCCTATTTAAATGCTGCTCTCCCCAACCAAGAAAACTTTCTTGGCTACCCTATGTAAAGTAGCACACACTCACCTAGATGCCACTCTCTCCTCCTATCATTTAAGTCTTTCTTCACCATAAGGGTCACTAATTATTATGTCATTTCATTTGCTTACATCCAAAAACCTCTATAGGTTTTTAAAACCATGAATACAGGGAGTTTGTGGATTTCTCCTGTATCTGCAGTACAATCTATCCAGCATATGGTAAACACTCAGTAGCACTTGTAGAATGAACACATGAAGTCAAGTCAGTGTTTCACACTGGAGTAGTTGAGTGTCCTTTATTTGAAATGATTAGCACCAGATGTGTTTTAAATTTGAGGGGAATTAGGAATATTTGCGTATACGTAATTAGGTATCTTGAGAATAGGACTCAAGTCTAAACATAAAATTCATTTGTTTCACATATATGTTATGCACATAGCCTGAAGGCAATTTTATACACTATTATTGTAGTGTTTTGACTACAACCTGTCACATGTGGTCAGCTGTGAGATTTCCACCTGTGGTGTCAACACTCAAAAGCTTTTGGGAGCATTTTGGATTTCAGATTATAGATGTTCAACCTATAAGAGGTAAATCTGTCTGGATAGATGAGGCCAAATCATCACAAAAATAGAAACAGGATACATTTGGATATGTAGGCACTGGGATTTCTGTAGAACAGAGTTCAAGCCCCTGGACCCACCATAGTTCCTGACACACAGTAGGTATTCAATAAATTTTTCATGATGATGTTATGGTGGATATTAAACAAATAAGGATATTGCTTTTCTGGCTCATAGTAGGATGAGGAGAATGTGCTCACCCAGAGTACAGAATTTACATTCCCTAAATTCTTCTTCATTCATGCAGAACACTGGCATCTTCTGGCATTTCTGCTTTACAAAAGGTCAGAGCTTCCTTCTTGCTCAAGCAGTCTTTTGGGAATTCTATCCTGGTTGAAACAAAATAGCACCTAGTGATAGGAGGTAAGGAGAATGGGAACGCCTCCCTCAGAAACATTGATTTTAAGTCAAATATCTTTCAAATATCATCATTATAAATGCTTTCATAAGATGTATTATGAGAAGGAATGTCTGATTTTTCCTGTGACAATACCCAGTTTCGGGGGTTACATTGTGTTTTTTCATAGAGAAGGCGGCTTTCCCCCAAATTCATGTATCAGACATTTTAGTGTCTAGAACTTGGTGTTCTAGGACACTCTAGGAAAAGTGTTTTAAATGGATTCCATAATCAGATCAAGATTTTAAAGCCAATATGTTGCTTGCCTCTTGTTATTGCTGTTACTACAAAGAGAATTTAACAATTCTATAGTCATAAAAAATAAACATACAGGGGTTAGCTGGTAGTGTGGTGGTTAAGGCAGCTCGATCCCACATGGCTGGCTGCGTGGTTCTAGTCCTACATCTGGAGGATTGAAAAACATGCCAGGCACATGTGCATAGCCCCCAAACCAAGAGAAGAATGGAAGAGAAAGGACTGAGTCCTGACCATCCCCTCTGGGGGTGTCTTTACACTCCACTCCTTCCAGACAAGCACACATATCCTATAGCAAATTAAGGAAATAAATACATACACAAACAAACACTATTAAAATTTAATTTTAAAAGAAAGACAATCAGGATACATATAAACGTACATATATAACATTATAACGGATGTTAAATACACATGAGGAAAAGACTTGAGAGCAATCAGTTTGGGAAGACGCTAGCCAATGCTTAGAGAATACTTAATGAGCCAAATGGCTTCCTTGGGTGACTCCTTTCATCTCACCATGACCTTGTAGTATGTTACTATAAACATCATCACTATTTTAAAAATGAAAAATCTCAGACAAATGAAATATCATTCCCAAGTATGTTTTGTAAGTAAATGGCATAGCTAGGATTTGAATCCAAGTAATGAGACCCTCCTGTCTGCGCACCAAACCACAACAAACTGCCAAAGACATGGTATTGTATTCCTTCTACTTCTCAACTTTTTATGTGGTAAACATGCTTGCTTTCACAATAGAAAAAAAATTTAAATTCTTTGTATTTTTTGCTTATAGAGTAGAAAAATAAATAGTATTAAAGAAGTATACTAAATTCAAGGTGATGTACAAATGAAATCTGTTTTCTAGAACTCTGCCTCCAGTGGGTAAAATGCCATTGCCTATTTCTTGCTGGGACAGTTCAGAGTCAACAGGAAACTGTGTGTTTCCTGATGGAATGACCTGGACTTTATCAGACCTGGTGGCTTGCTTTCTCACTTCTCTCTCTCTCTCTCTCTCTCTCTCTGTCTCTCTCTGGTCAATTTAACATAAAGTGAGTAAATAAATAAAATTAAGTAAAAATAATTCTTAAAAAAATAATAAAAAAAGAAAGGTAATCTGCTGGGACTGCATCTGCTTCTGAATCATAACTGTTGAAAGAATTAAACTAGAAAAAGAAAAAACACAGTGGCATAAAGTATGTGATTTGGGGAAATAAATTAATGGTGAAACCATTTTATCTTTTTAGAATCATTATTCACATCTATATCCATTTCAAATATTTTTATTCTGAAAAAATATTTTAATGTAAATACTTAAAAGTTTAAATCCATTTAAAATTATGAATTTTATGGGCATATCCTTGATTTGATTATTGTACACTGTATGCATACCTTAAAGAATCATACTGAAGCCCAGAAAGATATATATCTATTAGGTCTTCAGGAAAATCATGACATACTTTTCTATGCAAAAATGTGTTATAACTTTCCCAATGACCCGATATAGGTAAACCAGAAATCATAATTTTAAAAAGTTTTAAAAATGGGGCTGGCAGGTGGTGTGGTAGTTAAGAGCGCTGGACTCCCACATGGCTGACCAAGGTTCAAGTTCTGAACCTGGTGGCTTTCTCTCTCTCTCTCTCTCTTTCTCACTCTGTCCCTCTCTGGTCAAATTAAAATAAGTAAATAAAGTTACAAAAAAAAAAAGAAAAAAATTTTAATATGATAAATTACTTCAGCAAAGACACAAAAGAGATTTAAAAATTAAAATGACATATTTTTAAATGTCATAATTTTCTGAAAGATATTGACCCTTTAGGTATGATAAATTAAACAAAATGTTGTGGTACCAATTGAAATTTAATACATATAAGCCTTGTCAGAAAGAAAACTGGAGAGGAAGGAGTGTATTGAGATCTGTATAAGATTTTACAGTGAATCAGTGAATGTAAGTCCCATTTTACAAAACAGTCAGGTTAGACACCGAGTCTGGAATTCCATACTGATTTTAAAAATCATGAAAAGGGGAGTTTGTTTAGAATGTCTTTGCACTTGTGGTGCCTACAAAATACGCAGCACATGGTAAGCATTCAGCAACTGCATCTATAGATGAATGAGTGAGTGGTTCACAGTGGACCAGCTGAGTGTCCCTTATTTGAAACACTTGTGATCAAAAGTGTTTCGGTTTTTTGGATTGGAGTCTTGGTAACACAGCCACACCATATTACACATTGCTGCTGTGTAATATGATTTAGTGTGTGTCTCAGTTGCATGTTTTGCATGATCTTAAGTAGAAGGTCAAAGTATTTTTTAAGTTTACTTCTCTCAGGTCAATGTTATATCTCAAAGAAGAAACATACATATTAGACATAAGATAGAGTTTTTTTTTTTAATTTGTTACTTAAATATTTACTCATAGTCAGAAAAGACACATCTCATTAACTAATGTTAACAAGTAAAAAGATCACTGAACTATTTAAAGCAATTCTTTTTTTGCTTGGGTGAAATTATGTTTATTGCCATTCAGCCACTTATCAATTATTTTATGTATTACTCTAATTCACTTACTAGCTTTCAATTAACAAACTTAAATTTAATAATTTTATCTTACAGATTATTCTGTAAATGGTATATCACTTATAAGCATATCCTTAATGCTCATAATGCTTTCTCTTCTTTTTGCCACTAATTTCTGCAAAGTTGATTAAACTGCATTCTTAATATCCATTTAAATAGTTATCATACAAAAATTTCCAAATTACGGGACCAGCAGTTAGCATAATAGCTATGTCGCTGGACTCCCATGTAGTCGACCGCAGTTCAAGTCCTAGACCCAGCAGCTTAAACTCACGCCGGGCGCATGTGCATGCATGCCCAGGATCCCGGGAGGAGAATGGAGGAGAAGGGACTGAAGCATGGCCATCCCCCCTGGAGGGGCGATTTCTCGCTTTCTGTCTCTGTCTCTCTATGTCTTTCTGGCGAGCACACATGCCTTATAGCAAAAACCTCTGCAAAAAAAAGGAAAAGATATTTCCAAATTACTACCTAGAATATTTTATTCTTTTTTTTTTTGTGGGGAGGGGACTTTGTGTGTATATATACACATACACACACATGTAATCGCTACACATGATTTAGATTGTAAAGAGACTTTACCCATCATGATATACACCTCAGTCCAACCCAATTGAGAATACTATACACATCCTCATCAACAAATAATAAACCATATCAGTGTCCCACAAATGTCTTACCTCTCTATTTTTTCCCCAAATTTCCTTTCCTACGTACTTCTAAGTCTTCCCAGGCCTCTTACCTAAGAATTAGAGTATTGACTGGGAAAGAATAAGATAAAACTCTGAATATTTGAACAATACGACGGTCAGTATCTGTTAAGTAGAGACATAAAATGTCTCTCTTTCATAGTCTGACTTGCTTCACTCAACAACGAATCTTCCATATTTGTCCACTTTCTATCAAATTCCAGGGCCTTGCTGTTTTTACGGATGAGTAGTATTCCATGGAGTACGTGTGTCACACTTTTTCAATCCATTCATCTATTTGTGGACATTTGGGTTGGTTCTATGTCTTAGCAATCATGAATAGTGTTGTAATGAATATAGATGTGCAACCACTTTTCCGACTGAGCATTCTCCTGTCCTTTGGGTAGATATACAGGAGTGGAATTGCTGGATCATATGTTAGTTCTATTTGAAGGTCTTTGAGGAACCTCCATATTGTTCTCCACAGTGGCTGGACCAATTTACATTCCCACCAACACTATAGGAGTGTTCTCCTTTCACCACATGTCCTCCAGCACTTATCAGTTTTTGATTTTTTTAATCTTCACCATTCTGACTGGAGTTGGGTGGTATTGTGGTTTTGATGTGCATCTCCCTTATGATGAGGGAGGTTGAACATTTCTTCATATGCTTTTTGGCTATTCAAATGACTTTCTTAGTTCTTTATTCACCCATTTTCCTATCTTTTATTTGGGTTAATCTTTTCCTTCTGGGTAAGCCCCTTGAGTTCCCTGTGTATTCTGGTTATCAGTCCCTGATCTGAGGCACAGTTAACAAAAATTCTCTCCCATTCTAAGAGTTGTCAATTCACACTAATTATGGTGTTTTTTGCTGTGCAGAAATTTCTTAATCTGAAATAATTTCACTTGCCTATGTTAGAAATCACATCACAGAAAATGGAATTGGGTTAAAAATGAAAAACCAGAGACCAGCAGTTTGTATAATGGCTATATTGCTGGACTCCCATGTAGCCGACTGCCATTTGAGTCCCAGACCTGGTGGCTTAAACTCACCCCAGGCGCATGTGCGTGCATGCCCAAGATCCTGAGAATGGAGGAGAAGGGACTGCAGAGTGGCCATGCCCCCTGGGGGGTGATTTCTCACTTTCTGTCTCTCTGTCTCCAAAAAAAGGGAAAAAAAGGAAAACCATGCAGCATGCAAGTGTACCCTGCAAAGGCCCCATACAGGCAAAGGTGGAGAATCCTATAGGCTTTCCATCCTAGGTGAAGAAAGAAGAGAGAAATTAACAAGGGGAAGGCACAAATGGACAGAAAGGTGGTTTTGCTTTGTTTTTTGTTTGTTTGTTTATTTGTTTTTTTAAAAAAAAAGAAAAAGAAAAGAAAAAGTTAGAAGGGACAGAGAAAAACAAAAGATACTTGCATATCTGGCTAGAACTGGGATCTGCAGGGAATCCCAGGCTGTGGGTTGGGTGGGAGGCTTCATAACCCTAAGCTGAACCTAGAGGCCCAATGCAGGCAGAGGTAGGGAACCTTGGAGGCTTTCTGTATTAGGTGAAGGAAGAAGAGATAAATTAAAGAGAGAAAGGCACAAACAGGGCAGAAAGCTGTTTTGTTTTTAAAAAGAGAAAAAAAAGTTAGAAGGAACAGCCAAGAACAGAGAAAGACACTTGTGTACCTGACTAGCACTGGAGTCAGTGTGGGAGCCCAACACAGGCAGAGGTAGAGAACCCTGGAGGCTTTCTCTAGAATGTTATGCTCTAAGCTACATTTTATTGAATTTTTGAAAATTTTGTTTATTGATGCTCTAAACTATGGAAAATTCTGCTTTGTCTAATCAGGATGATTTCCTCTCAGATAAAGATAGAATGTGCTTATTCTGTCAAATGCATAACTATAAATTTAATAGTTTCTAACCAGTAACTGAAATTAAAAATATAACCATATATAATAATTCTCAGGAGTTCATCTTTCCATAAAGCTTATTAAAGCTTATCTGTATAATCTCTTTGACTGAAATTTGGCTATGTGAAAACAATCTAAATGCACCTTAGGAATGGAATTCTAAGCTCTGAACCCTCTTATTCTGGCAAAAAAAAAAAAAAAAAAAAACCATTAACAAAAGAAAACTTCTGATGCACAAGTAGCACAACACACTCTACAACACTGAGGACATAGGAAGGTCTCAGTTCATGTCCTGAGGCCTCCTTGTACACACACTGGGTGCATGTGCATGTGCATCCATGATCTGGATTGGCTGAGGCTGGGAGGAGGTCACAGGGCTATATCTACTGGGAGCGCCAGTCTCTCTCTGTGCCTTCCCCTTTCTCTCTCTCACCCATGGGAAAGAAAAACTTTTTACAAATGTTAATCTACAGAAATATCATCTAATTTAAAAAGTCTTATACATCCCACTAAGGAATGATATCACAAAAATATTTTATTTACTGTTTAGTAATGATTTGAATATCATTAAAATAACTATGTAGATTTTTACTTTAAAATGTTGACTTTTAAAATAAAAATAATTTTTCTCCAGTATAAAATCTTAGTTGTCCATTTTTAAAAATCTAGAGTATTTGAAAAAAAAAGTGTGGAGTACATTACCCTAAAGATTGTTTTAATTATCAGAGAAAATGTGTGTGTGCCAGAGAGAGAGAGAGAGAGAGAGAGAGAGAGGAAGAAATGGAAGTGAAAACATCCCCCAATGGGGCATGATTATGACATGCCACAATATCTTTTCCACCCTTTCTCCATCCTGTCAGGATTTGGGGCATCGGACACACACACACACACACACACACACACACACAGTGTGCTTTCTAAGCCACGGGGGTTGGAACTCAAACCATTGTTAACTATGTGGGAATCTAGGATCTAACTCCATTAACCACTTAGGCTATGGGGCCAACCCTAGTACAAATTTTTAATTTTATTCTTAATCAATAGAAAGTCCTTAAAGTTTTAGTATAAGGTCTCTAAATTAATTAGATTCATAATTTAGAAACCAGCAGATGGTGTAATGGTTACATTGCTGGACTCCCACGTAGTCAATTTCAGTTCAAGTCCTGGACCCAGTGACTTAAAACTCATGTTGAGCACATGTGTGTGCATGCCCAAAATCCAGAGAGAACAAAGGAGAAGGAACTGTGGCATGGCCATCCCCCTTGGGGGGTGATTTCTTGTTTTCTATCTCTGTCTCTCTCTGACTCTGGTGAGTGAGTGCATGCATCCTATAGCAAAAGAAAATTTCTCTCTAAAAAAATATCTGTATTTTAAATAATTAAGCAGGTTGATACATGGAGAAAGAATAGGGGGAAAAGTTGAAGAGTAAAATCAGAGGGGCTGACCGAAAGGTCTTGGTAGTCTTCATGAGAAAGGATGGTGGTCTGCACTGGGTGGGGGTGGCTATAGGGACTGAGAGAAGGCAAAGCTATTAAATATAGGTTGGAGGAAGAACCATCAGAACGTGCTAACGGGTTTGACCTGGCATATAAGTCATTGACTTTCAAATTTGGGGTTTTGCTTGTTTTACTTATTTTTTTTGGGGGGGGGGTGAGCAAATTAATAGATAACGGTGTCATCTATTCAATTAAGAAGCAGGGAAGACAGACTGAGGGACATCAAGAGTTTTATCTCTGGGACTAGCAGTTGACATAATGGCTATGTTGCTGGACTCCCATGTAGTCGACCGTGGTTTGAGTCCCAGACCCGGGGGCTTAAACTCACATGGACATGTGTGCGTCCATGCCCAAGATCCCAAGAGGAGAATGGAAGAGAAGAGATTGTGATGTGGCCATGCCCCCGGTGGGTGATTTCTCACTTTCTGTCTCTCTCTCTGTCTGGCAAGCACATTCGCGCTATAGCAAAAACTTCTCCAAAAAAGAAAAAGAGTTTTATCTCTGTCCATTGAGTATAAGTTGTTTATCAGACATATACATGAGCTTTCAAGTAGATGATTGGATATAAAAATTTGGAATTGATAGAAAAGAACAGAGCTCAAGATATAAACTTGGATTCATCAACATCAGATGGTATTTAAATCCACAGGATTAAAAGACCCCATCTGGAACCAGCATAAGTGTAAAGGTTACATCACTGGACTCCCACGTAGTCGTTGGCGGTTCAAGTCCCAGACCTGGTGACCTAAAACTCATACCAGGCACGTGTGGGTGCTTGCCCAAAATCCAGAGAGGAAAATGGAGGAGAAGGGATTGTTGCATGGTCATTCCCCCCAGGGGTGATTTATTGCTTTCTGTCTCTCTGTCTCTCTCTCTCTCTGTCTGGCAAGTGCACATGCCGTATAGCAAAAAATCTATATTAAAAAAAAAAAGAAGAAGAAGAAAATAGATCCCACCTATGCATAGAATGATAATGAACAGAGAACTCTGGACTCTATTTAGAACCACTCTGTAACTTTGAGATCAAGAAGAGGAAACTTTAAGGAGTCCAAGATGTGAACATCAGTGAAGTTGGAAGCAAGCCAGCAGGGTGTAGCATCATAAAAGTCCGGAAAAGAAAACTCTTCTAGACCCACTCTCTGAAGTAATTTACTCTCTAAAGTAACCTCAACAACACTTCCTGC
>NW_006159746.1:1011342-1022900 GCF_000334495.1 Tupaia belangeri chinensis
TACACTTCAAATGTGCCATTTATAACAAAAGGTTTAAATAGCAAATTTTAACAAACAATAATTTTGTGAAGGGAGGGAACAAAAGGTAATTTGGGTAATGATGAGGGGACATTTAACCCCGAGGCAGGAGAAAGCTATCAAACAGTGGGAAAGGGGGCTGGAGTACCTGCTGTGTGGCTAGATAGAAAAACCGATTAGGGCAGAAAAATCCCCTCCAAGGTAATGTAGGAAGCAGATTTCCAGTGGGGGATGTCTAGCTGACTAAGCCACATTTGATATGGCCCATGAGATAAATCAGTGAGCTTAGTCTCATTTGACAGAACCAATGAGATGAGAACAATCAGTAGGTCCAACCAATGATCAACCGACATAACCTGGATTTAAAAATCATAAACCTCACACAATATAACTGCTGGGGCCTTGGAGCCCCTTTCTCTGTCCACTAAGACTCACGCCTATCTCTCAGGAATGTACTTTGCTTTTCTGTAACAAACTGCCTTTTATTTTCGCTATAGCATGTTTTGTTCAGTTCTTTGTCCGAAACTCCAAGAATCTGAATATCATCACAGAAACCATTCTGAAACATTCCTTTTATTGAGTAATAGAATTTATTAGCCAGCAGTTAATAAACAATGGGATTTTTCTAACATTTTGTGGAACAGAGACCAAAAAGGAAGTCAGGAAAGCTATTTCCAGATCTCGCAACAGGCCAGAATTGTGAAAAATAAACCAAAAAAGGAATCTTCTTCACCTGCACAGTGGTAGTTACTTTAAAGCTTAAGAATAGGCAAACAAATGCCAAGATTAACATTCATAAAAATGAGAAAAAAATGGCTGCATATGAGATTATAGTAGTACTTCCTCTCTCTACCACTCCAAGCAACTACCATAAACATGTGGATGAAGCAACCAGACAATAAATACTGCAAAAACGAATGCAAATTAAAAATAAGTGCTGCCCATCCTACCTACAGTAGCCAGGCAGCAGCACAGTGCTCAGTACTGCTAGAAGTCATATGGAATACAGAATTCAGTTCCCAGGGGGACCTAGAAATGCAACACAAGAGTGTGTCCTTGATCTTGGTTGGCTGGGAGAGGCTCGGGGTGATTATGGCATGATGACCTTGTTGAGAGTTTCTCTCGCTCGCTCGCTCGCTCCTGCTCTCTTTCTCTCAATAAATAAATAAACTTAAAAAAAAAAAAAAAAAAAAAAAAAAACACTTGGGCCCCAGCAGGGGGAAAAAAGGCTACTATGTTGCGGACTCCCATGTAGTTGAAAGTGGTTCGAGTCCCAGACCTGGTGGCCTAAACTCATGCTGGGTATATGTGCGTGCGTATCCAAGATCCTGAGAGGAGAATGGAGGAGAAGGGATTGCAGCATGGCCATTGCCCCTGGGGGCTGATTTCTCACTTTCTGTCTCTCTGTCTCTCTCTGTCTTTCTGGCAAGCACATGTACCCTATAGCAAAAATGTCTCAAAAAAAAAAGAAAAACACCTTATTTTTTCTTGTTAAAAATGTGGGAAAATATTTCCTTTTTAAGTTGAGCATTTATTTTAGAAAACTTATTGTAAGTACTTTCTCCTCTCTCTGAAATGTATGTAAATCTTTCTGAAGACTAAATTTACATTTTATCATCTTATGATCTAGGAGTATCTTTCTCAAGGACCTGGGAGCTATTTCTTTGAAATGTAAACATCAAGAAAGATAATATCCCTCTCTGAGTTTTTGTAGGAGAGTAGGAACTAACTTAGGTCCACAACTTGCTCCAGGTTCCAAACTCTTGTCAGGAATATACGAAAAGCTTGGATTTCCTTTGGATAAAACAAATCAGCTAGCACAAATGGTCACTCCAATTAACAGATAAAGTTAGGAACAATTACTTGAGACGAACAGTGCTGTCAAGTCCTCTTACTTGAATGATTGTTTATCTTGAATATGTGTGTAGTGAGTTGTATTTGCTTGACTATATAAAAGGGTGAGATTTTTCTGCTTTAGCAGTCTCCTACTGAATTGCCTGTGATACACATTACATTCTAGTTTAATCTTTATTCAATAATAAAAATATTTTTCCGATTGCCTTGGTGGAGAGGGTTTCTAGATTGGGAGATTTATTTTAGTCATATTTCTTCGACAATACTCATTTACTGTTTAAGTTAGCCACCTGCCTTAATTAAAATTAAAAACCAAAAGTTCTCCTATTTGTGAAGTCTTTCCTACCAAGTGATTCAATAAATAATTTAAAACTGACAGGAAAGCTAGAAGATGTACAAGAAGACTGTGGATTTTCAATGTACTCATCCTGATCAGACACCTTTCTTTCTTCTTTATTATTTATTTATTTATTTATTTATTTATTTATTTATGTATTTTATTTTTTGAGAGGTTTTTGCTATAGGGCATGTTCGCTCGCCAGACTAACAGAGAGAGAGAGAGAGACAGAAAGTGAGAAATCACCATCTGGGGAAATGGCCACGTCGCAATCCCTTCTCCTCCATTCTCCTCTCAGGATCTTGGGCACGCACGCACATGCGCCCAGCAGGAGTGTTTTAAGCCACGGGGTCCTGGACGTGAACTACGGTCGACTACATGGGAGTCCAGCGACATAGCCATTATGCTAACTGTTGGTCCCTCCTTATTCTTTTTCTGAAGTAATCGTGCAATATAGAAATGAATTATATAATGAGATGAATTATATAGCAGAAAAAGTACACTGAAGAAAAAGTACATGGGCCCTCCCCAGAGCCAAGCAGTTAAGGGAGTTGAACCACTCATTGTTAAATGTGTTTCCAATCTTAATGCACATGCCTGCATGTCCCAAATCAAATAGTATAGAGACATGGAGGAGAAGGGATTGAGGCATGGTTATGTCTCACATGGGGATCCTATTGAGGTAGGAGATAGGCTAGGGACATATAGAAAGGGTTTAGAGCCCAAGATGGAGACATTAAGCTTTACCCAAGATGAAGTCACATTAGCTAAGTTTTAACAAAGAGGTAGCAACACTGGGACTTAAAACAACTATAGCTAAGGTCAACAGTTTCTATTTGTTAACTACATTCCAAGGAGAAGTGCAGATCCCTATAGTCTGCTAATCCCACAAAGAATGGGGAAATAACTCACCCAGACTACCATGTAATTGTTTTCTGAAGCCCACTTTCTTATCAGAGAGCCAGCTCATTCCTTGGGTTGCTAGATTAAAAACCCCTTGCCTCAGCTCTTCTTCAGCGATGTTTTCCTGGGACACCTTCCTCCTAGAGAGCTTTCCTCTCCTTCAATAAATTTTGCTTTGCTGCTGCTCCATTTGTCTGTGTCTCTAATTTTTCGGAAACATGAGCCAAGAACCTGATCACCTCATGATCCTGAATCCCGCAGTGGTTTTGGGCCTGATCACCCCATTATCCTGCTCACTCTCCATTTCTCCCTCTGGCTCTCTGTCCCTGTCTCTCTATGGTGAGCTCACACTCCATCTGGAACTTAAAAAAAAAAAGTTTTTTAAGTACATCTTATATAACATGAATTTTATTTTATTTGACAATTAAGTATGTGTTGAGTATTTTCTCTGTTCCAGTTGCTAAGTAGGTAGGTAATGGGCTGACCAAAGAGAAGGAGACAGTCTCTGTTCCCAAGGTGCTCAGAGTCTTTTTATTTTATTTTATTTTATTTAAGTTTTTTGGAATTCTCATATGTACTCACTAGAGAGAGACAGGGAAGGGAGTGATGGTGGTAAAAAAATCACCCTACGGGGGGATGGCCATGCGATCTCTTTAACTCCAGTTTCCTCTTTACCTCCATTTTAGACACACAAACATATGCTTCTGAGACCTGCTTGGCTGGACATGTTTTTCTAAGTGGGGAAAGCTGTGGATTAGAAATAAACGTAATAACAAATACACAAAGACACACAAGTATAGAGATTTTGTTGGGGGTACTGTCTGTCTCTCTCTCTCTCTGTGCCTCTCTTGCTCATGGAAAAATTAAAGAAAGAAAAATTTTAAAAAGTCACCTATTACATTTCTCTTGACAGACTTCAGTGAAATAATTTTAATCTCTCTCCCTGGGTAAATAGATACCCACAGCTAACTGAACACAAAACTTATGCACCATATTTGAGAACGCAAAATAGATCATCTTTCTAACTTGAAGGCGAACTAACTGTTTACTATGGGCCTTTACAGATAATTTCATTGCCAAAATAACACCCAGTGGACCACTGTGGCATCGACATTGGTAGAAGGAGGTAAACAGTTTTATTAAAGCAGCAGGAACTACATAGTTTCTTTGCCCCATGTTTGAGTGTTAGGTCATTTTTACACTGTTAACCACTACATAACTAATAAGAACACTGTCCCCAGTTAACATATTAATATAAGCATCATCTAAACAATGTTTTTTCTTTGAAAAAATATAAATTTTCACAATAAATGAATCATTCCACCTTATTAGTTCTCTGTATACCATATATATAGCTGGCAATTATTTCACTAAGAAAAGTAAATAAAAAAGAAAAAAGTGAACTGTTTGTTTATTTATTTATTTATTTATTTATTGGAGAGATTTTTTGCTATAGGACACATGTACTCGCCAGAAAGACAAAGAAAGAGGGAGAGACAGAAAGAGAGAAATCACCCTCCCCACCCAGGGATGGCCACACTGCAATCCCTTCTCCTTCATTCTCTTCTTGGGATCCTGGGCACGCACGCACATGCACCCAGCGTGAGTTTAAGTCACCGGTTCCGGGACTCAAACTGCAATCGACTACATGGGAGTCCGGTGACATAGTCATTATGCCAACTGCTGGTCCCATCCTTTTCCTATTCTTTTTACCTTTCTCATTTTCTGCTCAGCCTCCACACACTGAGCTTCTAGACAGGTCTAGGTGCATAGTAGTCAAATATGTGAATACTTTTAGGGTCAGATTAATCCTTAATTTCCATTGAATCTGCTGCACAAAGGGAGAAAAATGGTACTAATTTGAGATTGCAGGTGTCCTCCTCCTGCATATCTCTGGATGCTCAGATTTAACTCCAAAATGTAGGAAAAGACATAAAGCCCATCAGATGACCAGAAACTACTGAAGAAGCACAAGAAATATGAGAAACCAAGAAAATATTTGTCCCCTAAGAGAAAAGAATAACTCATCATCCTCTACAGACAATACAAGTGAACTTATGGAAATGTCAGATAAAGAATTTAGAATATTCAGTGACAAAGCTAAAAGAAATGCAAGAGAAGAGACACAACGAACTCCAGAAGATGCAAGAGAACAGAGACAGTGAGTTCCAGGAGGTGAGGAAGTTCTTGCATGATCTGAAAGAGGAAATACACATCATAAAAAAGAATCAAGTGGAATTGTTAGATATGAAGGTTGTAATACAGGAAATCAAAACCTTCCTTGAAAGTATTAAAAGCTGATAAGATTGTGCAGAAGATCAAACTTCAGATGTAGAAGATAGAACCTCTGAATTAGAAAAATTGAACAAAACGACTGATAATATAAATCCAAACAATGAGACTAACATACGAGTAATACTAGATACCATTAAATCTCCAAAGATCCAGATCATCAGTATCCCAGAATGTGAAGAAACTAATAAGAGAATTAATAATCTATTCCATGAAATTCTGGAAGAAAACTTTCTAAATCTAGAGAGGAACTCAAAATCCAGACCCAAGAAATACAAAGGACCCCAAATAGAATCAAACTGGAGAAGATATTCTCTAAGGCACTTCAGAGCCAGATGCACCAAAACTACAAAGACAAGATACTAAAGTTGACAAAAAAGGAACATCAAGTTACTTACAAAGGCTATCCCTTCAGGCTAACATCAGACCTCTCATATGATGCAAGCAAAGAAAGAATGGAAAAATATATTCGAAGTGTTAAGTGAAAAACAATTTCAATCAAGAATACTATACCTGGCTGGGAACCAGCAGTTAGCGTAATGGCTATGTCGCTGGACTCCCACGTAGTTGACCGCAGTTCGCGTCCGGACCCGGGGGCTTAAAACTCACGCCAGGCACGTGTGCGTGCGTGCCCAAGATCCCGAGAGGAGAATGGAGAAGGGATTGCGGCGTGACCCTCCCCCCTGGGGGGGTGATTTCTCGCTCTCTGTCTCTATGTCTTTGTCTGTCTGGTGAGCGCACGCGCTCTGTAGCGAAAACCTCTCTAAAAAAAAGAATACTATACCTGGCAAGATTATCTTTCATATGGAAAAAAAAAAAGACAAAAACATTCTCAGATAAATAAAACCTAGAAAGAATTTATAAACACCAGACCAGCTCTCCAAGAAGTGCTGAGGGGAGTGCTATACCAGGAAAACTAAAGTCAGGCAAATAGAAATAAGAATACAAAAAGCAACAAAGAAAATGTTGATCCTAATAATAGGGATAAATCTGGAGATGGATGTTAACTTCCAGAGTTTAAATGGAAAGATCAGACCACAGTAACACTGCCAATTCAATAGAAGAGATATTAATCACATGAGAATAAACTACTGAAATACAATGTTCTGACTATAGACTAAAATATTACTGATTTTCTTCTATGCTTTGATTTCCAGATTAAGGATTTTTTAGTCTTCTCTTAGACTGTTGATAGGTTCATCTACCTACTATTTGATCTGAATCCTAAACTTTTTCCTGTCTTTAAGTCTTAAGAAAATTTCTCTTAACATTTTTTTTAGTTTGATCTATTAAAACTCAAACTGTTTTTCTTGAAATTAAAAAAATGCATTAAAAATACCTATTTAATAACTGCAGCAAGCTATATAGCTCCAGCTAGGTGCTACTTTATACTATGTTCACTTTACTCACTGAGGTTTACACCTAAAGTCAGATATGTGTTCATAGATAAGTATATATCAGCTCTGCTTGCTATCGAAAGTTTTTAGATTAATTAAGATCTTTAGTGAATCAATAAAATGTGGGGAAAAAAAGGTATAGAAAACAACTTTAGATACCAGAGACAGTTTGGGAGGAGGATGAGATATGGCAGAGGAAGAGAGGTAGGGAATCAAGGAAAAAATTAAAGGAAAAAGGCAAAATATGTAAGAAATAAGAAATGAAAAATTATTTCTTGATGATAACATGTATGGTAATATTCTTGATTGAGCCAATATACAGTATATTCTGGATGGAAAATCTTTTGTATACTGTATTGATATACAGTAAATATAAATAAGTAAATGAATATAAATAAATGAATTAAAATTTAAAAAATAACAAAGTAAAATTAGAAATGTCTATTCAAGTTCTTTGCCCATTTTTAAATTTTGTTTTGTGTATATATCTATTGAGTTGTAGTTTTTTTTAACATACTGTGGGTATTAACTCCTTATCAGATGCATGGTTTGCAAATAGTTTCTTCCATTCTATAGGTTACCTTCTCTTTTTGTTGATTATTTCCTTTGCTGTGCAGAAGATTTATAGTTTGAGATAGTCCCACTTGTTTACTTTTGCTTTGTTTAGCTATGCCTTTGGTGTCATATTCAACAAGTTATTGCCCAGACCAGTATCAGAAAGGTTTTATCTAGTGTTTTCCTCTAGGAGTTTTACATTTTAAAATCTTACATGTAAGTATTTCATTTATTTTGGCTTGATTTTTATGCTCCCAGTTTTCTTAATACCATTTGTTCAAGACACTATTCTTTCCCCATTGAATACCAAAAGAAAAGTACTCGATATCACTAATAACCAGGGAAATACAAATTAAAACAAAGACATATCATATCATACCTGTTCAGATGGCTATTAACAACAAAAACAAAAAGGTAATGAGTGTTGATAAAGATATAGAGAAAATAGAATTCTCAAGACAATGTTTATAGGAATAGAAAATGGTGTAGCTGCTAAAGGAAACAGTATGGAGGTTCTTCAAAAAATTAAAAAATAGAACTAGCATATATTCCAATGATCCCATTTTTGGGGTACATATCCAAAAGAATTTATATCAGTATCCTAATATATATCTGACTCACATGTTCATTGTAGCATTATTTACAATAGTTAAGATTGGTAAATAACCAAATGTTTGTCAACAGATGAATGATTAAAGGAAAAAGAAAATGTGGTATAAATATGCAATGGATATTATTCAGCCATAAAATATAGAGGAATTCCTTCCATTTGCAACATGGATGAACCTGGAGGACATTATGTTAAGTGAAATAAGTCGGTCACGAAAGGACAAATACCATGTTATTGCACTTATATGAGTTATCTAGACTAGTCATAACCACAGAAGAAACAGAAAGTAGAATAGTGATTACCAAAAGCTGGGTATAGGGACAACAGTGAGTTGTTCAATGGGTACGATGCTTCATTTACACAGAAGAATAATTTATAGAGATCTGCTATACAGCATCGTGTCTACAGTTATTATTATCTTGTACACTTTACATTTATAAGGGTAAGTGTTCTTATAACAACAAAAGAGGCACAAATAAACTTTTAGAGATGATAGGTATATCTATAATTTTGATCTTGGTGATGGTTTCATGGTTGTATATTTATATCCACTCTTCAAATTGGAAACATAAAACATGTGTAGATTTTTTAATGTATTAATTATAACTCAATAAAACTGTATAAAATAAATGTGAACTGCTTGCAACTCTCTCTACCATCAAGTATCCTCAGACAGGGACAGGCAAGTGGCATAGTAGTTAAGGCACTGGACTCTCATATGACCAATCATGAGTAGGGTCCCAGATGTGGCAGTTTGTAAATTACACTGCGCATGAGTGCATGCATGCCCAAAGTCCCAGGGGGAAACTGGAGGAGAAGGGACTACAGCATGGCCATCCTCCATGGGTAGGTGTGACTTTTCACCTTCCCTCTCATCATCACTCTCTGTCTCTCTCTGGCAATGCAAGGGATGGGATTCTCTATCAATTAGAGCCAAATCTCAAAAAATTAAGGACCTTTATTTGGATCATTAATATATAAAGTACCCTGCAGATGGTAGAAAATACATAAGTTTTTACGCTCTATTCACATTTATTTCCTTTTTCTTAATGAATGGACTATGATGAGCAAATTTATTTTTACCATGAAAAGTCAGAAAACTTATGTAAAAATTAAAATATCAAAGTAAAACTTTGCAAGATGTCAAAATATCTCTGATGAGGAAGGGCAGTCCTAGTTTGTCATTATAGAGCACACACAGGCACGCGTGCATGATGCAAATGCATACACACACACACACACACACACACACACACACACACATACACCAATTAAAGCCTATAATAGGTGGGTTCTTTTTTCTTTTTTTTTTTTGAGAGGTTTTTCGCTATAGGGCGCATGTGCTCGCCAGACAGACAGAGAGAGACAGAAAGATAGAAAGCGAGAAATAACTCCCCAGGGGCGATGGCCACGCCGCAATTGCTTCTCCTCCATTCTCCTCTTGGGATCTTGGGCACGCACGCACACGTGCCCGGCGTGAGTTTTAAGCCACCGGGTCCAGGACACGAACCGCGGTCGACTACATGGGAGTCCAGCAGCATAGCCATTACGCTAACTGCTGGTTCCCAATAGGTGGATTCTTAAAAATGGGAAAAATCTAAAGCAAGATGAAAAATGCTAAATTTTGTTGGTGGAAAATACTAATGAATACAAAACACAAGTTGCTTTTTGTGAGATGGATCGGCATTCTGACTTGATTGTAAAATTGTGTCTAAGATCCTCATCAAAGACTACCATCATGAATGACATCTAAATGGATACTTATTAGAATTAATGGACACTTATAAGATCCTGAAAATGACCATATATTTTAGGTTGTTTATAAGCACTTTACGAATGAAGTTATTAACTAAATTAAGAGAATATTTTTAAAATTTTTATATTATTGCCAGAGGGCAAGTACACTTGCCAAAGAGAGTGAAAGCAACCCCAATGGGGCATGGATGGTCACACTACAATCCTTTTTTTCCTCCACTCTTCCTTCCTGAAGGATTTGGGGTACATGTGCAGCATCGGGAGTGTTTTTCGAGCTTCTGGGAGTGTTTTTCAAACTGCCAGGACTCGTTTTTGAACTGCAGTCAGCTATGTAGGGTCCATCTCCCTTAACCACTGAGCCAGCCCGAGAGAGTACTATAATAACTATATCATAACTTACGATGAGGGAAATACTCACTGTTACCCAGAAACGTGCCTTTCTCACAGGTGAAGATGTAAAGAACATCAAGACCTGGATTTTGTTTCCCAACTCGTCTTAGCCAGTCCCTATTTAAAACTTAAAATTTCACCAATTTAAATATGCACTATCAGAAATAACATACCAAAAAAGGAAATCCAGCTCTTTTCTTTTCTAAGATGCCACAGTGACATCTGGTGGGCAGACAATCCTAATGTATACAGCAAGAAGATATAAACTTCAACTAGATTCCTACTTGTTTCAAAATTCTTTTTTAAAAAAAGTCATAAACCAGCTGAAAATTTATAAGGATTCATGCCTCAACTAAGCAGGAAACACAGTGCTTGATTCCAAACACAAACTATTCAGGGTGTATTCTCACAACTGCATATTTAGATTTAGATACCACAAATACTATAAATACATATTTCCAAAAAGAAGTATGGCTATGAATAAAAAGAAATATTTGCTTCACCTTCCTAAAACATTATTAAAAGAGGGTATAATCATGACTCTCATAATATAAAATTACTTGTGATAAATATTTAATTCATTAATTAATGAGGAAACCAGTAGGTTTTTATAACCTGTTCAAAGGATAATTAAAAGAATCATATGTATGTAGACAGATAAATTATGCCAAAACAAAATAGATCAATAACCATTTGAATCCCACCAAAATAGATAATTTACATTTTTATAGATGGAATAATTTACATTATTCTTCCTTTCCTACAATTTACTGAGTTGCAAAATAACTCAAAATTATTGAAAGCAAGGGTAATGTAAAAGGGTACATTAGACAGAAATCACAGTAGTCATATTTTGAACCTAACTTCTTTTTTTAACTATCTTCAATCAATGTTTACTTATTAAATACCTAATATACACAGTGTCAGATCAAGTAAAGGGGGAAAAAGGAAATTACACCTACCACACTCACCAAAGATGACATACGAATAGCCAAAAGGCGTATGAAAAAATGCCCATCATAAGGGAAATGCAGATCAAAACAACAATGAGATATCACCTAAACCCCAGTCAGAATGTCTAAGATTGAAAAAAACAAAAAATGATAAGTGTTGGCGGAGGTGTGCTGAAAGGGGAACTCCCTTACACTGCTGGTGGGAATGTAAATTAGTCCAACCACTGTGGAGAACAATCTGGAGATTCCTCAAAAGTCTACAAATAGAACTACCATATGATCCAGCAATCCCACTCCTTGGCATCTACCCAAAGGACACAAGAATTCTTCATTGGAAAAGTGCTTGCACATCGATGTTTATTGCGGCACTTTTCACGATTGCTAAGACATAGAACCAACCCAAATGCCCCCGTACAGATGAATGGATTGAAAAACTGTGGCACATATACTCTATGGAATACTATTGAGCCATTAAAAAAAAAAAAAAAAAAAAA